>NW_015390767.1:27926-50571 GCF_001527695.2 Protobothrops mucrosquamatus | reverse complement strand
TGTAATCCTCTGCAATGTGTTTTGAAAAATTGGGATGTTTTGAAACCTCAAGTGGCTGTTAAGTTTAACCCTGTCAGACAACGTCTGGTGGTGCTTTGTGTTGATGTGTGGCCAACTTATTTTATGGGCCCTGGGCAACAACCTTGGCCAAGAGAAGGGTCTGTGGACTTGGATGTTGTTCATAAGCTTACAGATGTTCATAATAAAAAGACTAAAATATTATCAAAAAACATGTCTATGAAGGATAAAGATGATTTAGTTAAATTGACAGGCTTTGAAATAGTAAAAAAGGTAAAATATTTGGGAGTTTATATTACAGCATTTAATGTTAAATTGTACAAAAATAATTATGAGACATTGTGGGTCAAAGTACAAAAGGATTTAAGCGATTGGAAAAAGTTACAATTATCCCTGCTGGGGAGAATCTCAGCAGTAAAAATGAATATTCCTCCAAAATTCCTTTTCTTGTTTCAAATGATACCTATTTTGAAAAAATATGCTAATTTGGATGTTTGGCAGAAGGGGATCAATACATTTATTTGGGCTGGTAAAAAACCAAGAGTCAAGTTTAAAATTATACAAGATGCATGGGAAAGAGGAGGACTTAAGGCACCGAATTTAAAATTATATTATGATGCGGTGGCTTTAACATTTATTAGCGATTGGCTTAACTTAACTAATACAAATATACTTTTACTTGAAGGATGGGATTTATTATATGGTTGGTATGCTTACTTAATTTATAATAAAAAAGTAGATCAAGTTTTTAAAGCTCATATTTTAAGAAGTGCTCTATTACGAGTATGGAAGAAATATTATTATAGATCAAATTATAAAATTCCCATCTGGGCGATTCCAGGTCAGGTGATAGAGGGGGTATCTAGAGGAGTTAATTTGGATAATATTACTTATAGGGAACTACTTAGACTGGTAGGAAATGATTGGCAAATTAAATCTTTAGCAGATTTGAAACAAGAAAATATTGTATATTCTTGGTTTTATTACAACCAATTGTTAATGAGGTGGAATTTAGATCAGAAGGTTGGTATTACCTTGGAGGATGTGAATTTGATTAAACAGATTAAAGATTCATCGGGAGCTCACATAAAGAGAATTTATAGTGCTTTGATTGAATTGGATTCTGAAACGGAGTTAGTTAAAGATTGCATGATAAAGTGGGCTCAGAACACTCAAGAAGTGATTCCATTGGATACATGGGAGACAATTTGGGTAAGAAATGTAACATTTACTCAAGCTCAAAATTTAAGAGAGAATTTTTATAAGATGTTTTATAGATGGCATTTGGACCCTCAAAAATTGTCATGTATGTATCCTAACTTACAGGCCAAATGTTGGAGATGTGGAAGCTTAGATGCAACTTACTTCCATATTTGGTGGACGTGTAGGGATATAAAGGCATTTTGGATTAAGATTTGGTGGAATATCCAAAATATTTTTAAGAAGATAAAGTTTACACCGCAGTTATTTTTGTTAGGTATTATGGAAAATTTGGATGCCAAAGAAATGAATCTGATGTTGAATCTTATAACAGCTGCAAGATTATTGGTAGCTCAATATTGGAAGACAGATGGTTTGCCTACTGTAGAAGAATGGTCGATTAAAGTGTCAAATTTAGCGGAAATGGCTAAGATTTCTGCTTATTTGAAGGATCAATCATATGAAAGATATATTTCGGTATGGAGGAGATGGATAGAGTTTATTCAGAAAAAATATGGGACTGAAAAGTTCCATTTGGCTTTTGGGTAAAATTTTAAAATATTGTTATGTTATTATTCCATTAAGTGCTTGTATGTATATTTTATAACAGTTTGTATGATTCTATTATAATTTGGAGTAGTAGTTTTGATTATTAATTTCTTTGTCTTTTTTAATAATAATGTAAATTTTAATTTTAACTTATTTGAATTTATTTTTTTAAAAAAGAGTTAAAGTTTGTTATAGATTTGGTTATACAATTAGTTGGTTAATGTTATTTAGATTATGATTATTATATGTAACCCTGTGAACAGCTCTGGGAAGTGGGGGGGAGGGGGTTGTAGGGGAGGGGGGATTTATATTGTAAATTTTATAAAACTTTTAATAAAAAATATATATAAAGAATCTTAGTGTATTACATGAACATGGAAAGACAACACAGAAATGACAAGGAAGGGGGAAAAAACTTCCATCCACTCTATAATTTTCTCCCTATTTACCCAAAGATATAGTCCACAAATTGTCACTTTCTGCTTCTTAAGGAGCTCTTATCCAAAAATTAATACTACTAGAAAAGATGGGAAATGAAATTTCACTTCAGGCACAAGCAATTTTAAAATCAGCTGCAATTAGGATTAATATATGGGATTCTGATATAAAACAAAATCCCAAACAGGGCCTCCTCTTAACATTGGGCAGAGTTCAAGAGTACTGATGGCCTCCTTGCCATTAGAAGACAGGCAGCACCAGAGTTAAATGGCATTAAGTTAAAGTGGCACCAAACTCCATCGCTCTGGGTGACCTTCCGAGCAATCTCTGGAGACAAGAGGCCATGTTGAAGGACAGCAGAAGACAATTTCCTGGGTGTTGAACTATTTCCCCCAGCATCACTTTCTGGACATGTCCTAACAGGAAGGACCCACAACCACAATAGAATAGGGGCCCCAGACGTGTAGCTGTAATTTTTCACTAATGTGCTTTTCATCAGCGTCTCCTCTGCACATGGACCCAAGAAAAAGTTTAGGATCCCAAGAGGAGAAGTTGCTTCTCACTGTAATTATGACTATCTGGGCCTTTGAGACCTTTGATATTATTTCTCCAATTTCTGACTTTGATGCAGACGTCAGATTGAAGCCGCATGGAAGGGATCTTGTGTCAGAAAAGGATAGATTCCTTGGGTCAAGCTCTCTGGGAACAAGATTTGGGACAGGTAGAGACTCTGCTCTTGATTGCATCTGTCTCTCCTTTCCAGATGAAACGGAATGGTTCTCTGTTTATATCAGGAGAGCCACTGGCACTTCTGAGAGTCTCTGAATTTTTTCCAACTGTTGCTGTTCTTTGTGTCAGAAACAGGAAGCGGATTGATTCACCCCATGAATTATGGACCTTCTGCTTCTGATGCTGCTGGTGTCCCAGCCGATCTCTGGGAAGCTTGGGATGAAATGCCCGCTGAGTTTGGAGCACCAGGATGAAAAAGGACCATGGAGCTTTTACAGGGCAGGAGACCATCTCATCAGTATAGTCACAACTGCAGAAGAAATAGTTCATATAAAGTTGCCTTTCAACATGGCTCCTCCTATTCCGTCTCCTTCGTAAGTCATTCAGAGTGACGGAGTTGCATTCTCTCCCTTTACAATTCTAACACTCTCCTTTTTTTCTCATTTCACTTATTTTCATACCGCAATACCTGTCTAATTTCTGTAATGATTTTTATTTCCATGGCTTCTCTCTTTTGTCTTCTTTTCTGGAAGAGACTAAATCCGAAGATGGGGTTGAAAAAACCCTGAAGGAAATCCAGATTATTTTCCTTTCTCAGTTCGATCCTGACTTCATCTCTTTAATACTGTTTAAGTAATGATAGAAACAGTTATAGTTCCCTCTCCTCAGCCCATTTCCATATTTTTATAATTAATCATTGGTTTTGGATCAATGTTGGACTAAGGCTCAGTAGGCTTGTGGAGGATTATATGTTAAAAAATTTCTTGTTGCTGTTGACTATAATAACGTGCACATTTTTTTTTACAATAGGAGTGGTTATGGTTTTGTAGATTGCCTACAATTAATTTTCGCCATTCAAATGGTCAACAAAAATTCCCAGCAACTGCACAACCTCACACTTGGCTACAACATCCATGACAACTATTTGAGCCCTTTACACACTTCAGATGCCTTGCTGGAAATGCTCTCCACTGGAGAAGTCAATGTCCCCAATTACAGCTGTGGAAGGAAGGAGAAGCTCCTGGTTCTCCTTGATGCAGCTACCAGGGATATCTCCATCCAGATGTCAACATTTGCAGACACCTACAAAGTCCCCCAGGTTTGTGTGTGTCTTATTCTCTATCTGGTAACATGAGTGGGGTGGTGGATGGTGAGCAATGGATCCAATATCTTTTCCATGAGTTCAAGAACTGTTTTTCAGAATATTAGTGAACAATGTCAGCTATGTTTTAGTCTATTATTTTCATGTTCATATTCACCATTAAAGGCCTGAAGAGCCATAAGGTCCCTGTAGAGGATATTCTACCGAATATTCAACTATTGAAAAAATATCCAGGTTTTGAAGTCATCTGTTAGTATGTTCATTTTTATATATAAATTATATCTGCCTTATCAAATTGAATTCAAGTTGGCAATAGTACTGTCTAGATATATAAAAATGGGATAAAAAAGCTAGCAATTACAGGCCAGTTATCCAATAGATACTGTGGCTAAAATATATGGAATAAATACCTAAGAGGAATAAAATATATTCCTCTTAGGTAAATTTGAGATAGGGTAGAAGAAAAGTGCATTCCTTGTGGAGGAACAAGACGGATTAGGTACAGTTAAAAATTATATAAATTTCTATAATAAATAATGCATAAATTAATACTCTTAACATTGACAAGAGATTTGGCTTGAAATATCTAATCAAAAAATAGGTCAATTGGGTAAACCATGGTTTCTTGGCTTTATAGATGTTAGTGCAGCATTTGGCACGGTGAAAGGAGAAATATGATGGAGGAAATTGATTGCCCTTAAAATGGAGCTCCGACTGTTGGCCCCGATCCAAGCCCTTTCTCCAAGCCCTTGTTTGAGGGGGAGGTTTGGGCTCAATGGGGCCACGAGAAGAAGGATCGATACTTAGCAGGGGGGAAGGGAAGGGGGCATATTTGAACCCTTGTTAGTCAGTCTAGATATTAATGACTTACCTGCACTAGTGAGAGAGTGTGAAGTACACATGTCTATGGTAATAAAACATATCAAAACACCCTGACGTACACTGATAATATGATATTATTATCATACTTATAATTTGGATTATGTAGGCTGTTAAGAAAACATGGAGCCTACTCTCATTGTAATTGTTTGATTATGAATAAACCAAATTCAAAAGTCCTGGTATTTGGAAAACAACATCATAGCCATCGATGCCTATTTGATGGTAATCCACTAGATCAAGTAACGTCTTTCCTTACCTGGGTTAGTTTTCTTTGAGACTGAATCTTGGATCCTCGTCATCAAAGGAGCTCCTTTAGAGCATGGACAAGAGAGAATCTAGTGCTAAAAATTAAAAAATCATAGCTCTCCAGCTTCCTTATTCCTAATTATTAAAGAATATAAGGCCAAGGTAACCCATGCATTGTTATATAAAGCTGATGTTTGGCATTTAATAAGTGCCACTACTGGAAAGATCCGTGGAGTTGTTGTGGCTCCGTCCGGTGGGTCCCTCTCATCAGAGGAGGAAGGCTCTGAACATGACGGAGAGGAGATGGCTAGGTCTCTCTCTCCCGGCCCTTCCCCTCTGGTGCAGCCTTCGGTGCCTTCCGACAGCGAGGAGTTTGGCCAGGAGCCCGGTGTTTCTGGGATTGGCCAGGAGCCTGGTGTTTCTGGGATTGGCCAGGAGCCCGGTGTTTCTGGGATTGGCCAGGAGCCCGGTGTTTCTGGAATTGGCCAGGAGCCCGGTACTTCTGGGATTGGCCAGGAGCCAGAAGTATCGGATTCGGAAGAGGAGAAGTGTTGGCTGGATCCACGCCAGCGTCGAAGAGATAGGCGTGCGCAGCAGCAGACACGTCGGGCCAGACAATTCCGCTGAGTCACTGGGCCACACCCCACTGGCTATATAAGCAAGGGGTGTGGCATGTGAATTTTCGTGACGGACAAAGTTTGATGAACACTCGGTTGCAAGCATTCTGGCAAGTTTTCGTGGCTTATCTTTGTTTGCTGTGGTTTATCATTAAAGACTTGGCAGGCAGCTACGAAGTGGCTGCCAAGACATTCCGTTGCCTTTGTCTGTGCCGAGTAGTTTGTCAGGCCTCGGCTGACTGGTTGGGGGGTGTGGGTCGGACGGGGGACAGAACAGGAGTATCTTTGTGGTGGATAAAAGGACTTCAACTGCTGCCCTCAGAGATGAATTGTGAATTTACATAATTTCTCCTTTGTATAAACTCAGAACATATAATTATTGGTTTAAAATTAAAACAATTGAAATCTGACAACTCCCAAAATTGTGTCTGTTAAAACAGAAAAAAATTCAATTAAAGATTTCTTGGGTTGTACAACTGATTTGTATTAGGAGTTGTGATCTCTCTGTCTCTTGTACAACTGGAGAAGCAGCTAAAAAGATTGGTCCCCAAAGAATCTGGGATTCAGAAGCAGAGAAAGATGGTGCAGTACTCAAAAATAACATGTAATATTGCCCATTATTAGATCAAAACACTTGATCTGACATCTGCAAATTTGAATCTAATTGCAGGAAGTTATAGGAGTGATATAGAAATTTGCATTGCATTTTTTATTGTTTTTTTTACTTAATTTGTTTTTTACTTTCCATTTTTATATACAGTCATGTTATTATTTTGTCTACAATATTTTAAACAATATCTAAGGAACATGCTATTCTAATACGTTCATCAGAACAAAGTGGGATTTGTCAATCTCTAATATTTTGGAGTTGACCATTATAACACAGCATTTTTCATTACTTTTTTAGGTCAGTGACAAAACTGCTTCAGAGGCTCTGAGTGATAAAAGTCAATTCCCCTTTTTGTACCAGATGGTCCCCAAAGGATTCCAGTACCCAGCAATTGTCCAACTGCTCCTCCATTTCAGATGGACCCTGATCGGTCTTTTTGCTTCAGACACCGAGAAGGGAGAGAAATTTATGAGGACTTTGACTCCTATGCTTGTCAGGAATGGAATTTGTGTTGTTATATCACAACGATTCTCAACAACTGGCTATACAACAGCCCTCAGGGATGCCCTCACTAAGTGGAGACAAGTCAATGTCTTTGTTCACTTCATAGAAGGTGTTTCCCCTTGTGATAGAATTCTCCCTTTCCATTTAGTATTTATGCGTCTGCCAGGACCCATTGAAGGGAAGGTTTGGATCCTCACAAGTTTTGTAGCGTATGAAATAAGCAAGCACAGAATTCTCAAATACATCCATAGTATTTGGAACTTTGCTTTTTTGGCAAAAGAAAGGCCAATGGATGATGCCTTTGAACCCCATTACTTTGTGGAACCTGAGTTTCAAGATCACTATTTTCATTGTTCTCTTTCAAAGCATGTCTTTTCTGTCAAAGGCCGGAGAAGATGCACCCAAATAGCCCCACTGGACACCCAGGAGAAAAGGAACAGTGTCCGGGTCACCAGCAACCCCCATTTGTACAGTATGATGAAGACTCTGGCCCAGGCTTTGAATGCTGCCTATTCCTCCAGATTGAGGAGGAGAAGGAAGGAGGGCAAAAAGATCTTGGGAACTCCAAGGCTGCAACCGTGGCAGGTATGGGGTCCCGATATGGATCCATTAATCTTAGTTCTTTCAGAGAAGGAATCCAGAGAAGGAGGGGAACCATCTCAACCTTCTTAGGCTGCAAAAGGTCAACAGATTTGGACTATCTAATTGCTCCTGTCTGCCACTCCGGAATAACTGTGAGCAGATATTAAGTTTCTGTCTAGCCTCTTTCAGTTATTGGAAGAGTGTTGTCTCCTCCCTTGTCTGACTGAGAGATTTTGTAAGTTGGAGAAGCTGCTCTCATCATCTTCTCCTTGTCTTTACTCCTCACTTTCAATTTACAGTCAAGGATGATTTTGAGCTCTTTTTCATGGATATGTATTTTTTTAACCAAGGTGCAAAAATTTAAATCTATGCACCTCTTTCGATGTTGGCTAGTCCTGCCTCCCTCCCTAGTACTACATTTGGGACACAGGGCACTACCTGATAGGTTCCTCCTAGGAATTTGGATTGTAGTCTTTCCAGAGGAGTAAAAGAGGAGCCGCTGTGCACCCAGGAGTAATTTTGTTCATTTTCCCCACAACAACAGCAACCCTGTGAGGTGAGTTGGTCTGAGAGAGTGACTGGCCCCAAATCACCCAGCTGGCTTCCATGACCAAGGTGGGACTTGAACTCACAGCCTCTTGCTTTTTAGCCCAGTGCCTTAACCACTAGACGAACTGCCTCCCTTATATACTTACTAAGCTTGGCATCATCCTTCATCTAGTGCATCATGTTTTATATGAGATACTATCAAGTCCTAAAACTCAGATATTTTTCTACTACTTTTTACTCATTCACTTGTTTCTATGAGGAAATCATATTTTTCTGGAAATTTAGTAATGTTTAAATCAGATCAAATTATATTTTCCTGAGAATTGCTATAAATATTTTATCAAATCTTGTATGATGGAGATTTATCATCTCTACTGTATTAATGACAACATAGAAAAATGATAACTTAGGATAAATTGTTATTCATAACTTCCTACTTTCATGACAAGGATTAAAGAAAAACTAAAAATTATTTGAGTACCATCCACCTCTCACTTAACTAGGTTCCTAATCACACCACAAAAATGTTTGTTACTATACTTACTCAGATCAAATTATATCAGCAGTATTTTCATAATATATTTAGGAAATGTAATAATATGTGAGGATGACTTATATAGCACATAGTTTATATCAGCAGTATTGCTATAATCTATTTAGGAAGTGTTATAACTTTTGGGAGAAGAGAGGCTGCCCAGGGGAGGGTCAGACAAGAGGGGGGGAATCCTGCAGTTGCATAAAAGGGCAGAAACTGAAACTCAGAAAAGACCCTGCCCAACTTTCCAGGATAAGAAAAGAGTTGATGGGAGATTTGTACTTTCAGACTTTCAAAATTCTATTAATGTAACATTACAATAAAGTAGGATTAGCACATCTGGCTGTGTTTCCCATCTGGATTACCAGAGAGAAGATTAGCCTGGCAACTTTGTTCTTGACAAATCCATGCTTTCTGGTAATCAAATTGTTGGTTGCAAAGACTTTAAAAATAATATATTTTTCTGTTCTTCAATTTATGAAGATAGTGGTAGCATCTGTTCCCACATCATCTGTTCAATTATGTGCAAGTTATAAAACTGTAGAAGAAAGATTCAAATGTGGGATAAGTAATGAAGTTTTTTGCTTTTAAAATTCCTGGATGTTTCAATATTAGTTTCATCCCTTTCTGGAGAAGAATGAATTTTTCAATATTTCTGAGAAAAAACTGTACTTGGACCAAAATGGAGAGTTAGCAGGAGATCTGGGCATTGCCAGCTTGTTGGTTCTCCCAAAGGAGGATGCCAGGAAAGAGATTCTGGCATATTTTGAAAGACAGAGACTTATTATCAACCAACATGCTCTTTCAAGGCTAAAGTTGCTCAACAAGGTGGGAGAAATTTTGGTGTCTTTTCTCTGTTTTCCAAAGCCTGTGAATCCATTTCAAATAGGCCAAGCCTAGTCCCTAAGGTGGTTGACCTTCACTGAGCATTGAATCTGGGGAATAGAAATCAGATTATTTTCCTTAGACTGCTTGGGAGGCTCCATGAAGAGTGGAGGAATGTGTGTTTAGAAGGGCATAAGTGAAGACCAGCGACTACTTGGCTAATGTCCATTTCTACCTTCATTTTCCATGGATGGTGAGTCCTAACACATTTTCTTTGGCATTCCTTGTTTTTCTGTTTAGACTCTGCCTCAGTCCAAATGTGTGGAAAATTGTCATCCTGGATTTGTCAAGAGGGCTCGAGAAGGAGAGCCAGTTTGCTGCTACGACTGTGTTCCTTGTCCAAAGGGGACCATCTCCACTCAGGAAGGTGGGTGACACTGGATGAAGGGAAGGCTTTGTGGAAGTGGATCCATCCAGAGCGTTTTCATGAAAGTATAAGTTGGAGGACAGATTGAAGCTAACCTGTTTTATTGTTTATTTTCAACCTGCACAATTTCTTATCTAAAGGGAAGAAGAGCAAAAAGACTTTGCATGAAGGGCTGAGAAGAGATGGAAGGAGGGTCTGGCAGATTGGGCAAGCTTTACTAACAGCAGAGAAAATATTCCTTCTGCTTTATATTTTGGAAATGTCCTCCTAAGTTTACCTTTCTAGCAACAACTAAATTCTTTGAAACTTGATGAATTGTCTTAGGTTCTCCTCCTGACAGGCTTATTGCATGGTCCTTCCTTGAGCATCACTAAGAAAGTGTTGCTGGTCCAGAATGAGGTGGTGTGGATTGTTATGGGTGACACTCATTATACTCATGTTAACTTTTCTTCTCAGTACCCATTCTGCATTATTTGCAGGGAAAACTGTTTCTGCCAGCCAACTAGGTTTCAAAAGATAGTATTTTCCCAATCCAGGTTATTAAGAAGCCCTCGTTGTTTCCCGCCTGGACTACTGCAATGCTCTCTACATGGGGCTCCCCTTGAGGTGCATCTGGAGGCTCCAGCTAGTTCAGAATGCGGCCGCGCGGGGGATCCTGGGGGCCTCTAGATACTCCCATGTAACACTTCTCCTGCGCAAACTGCACTGGCTGCCTGTGGCCTTCCAGGTGCGCTTCCAGGTGTTAGTAACAACCTTTAAGGTGCTCCGTGGCAATGGACCTAGGTATTTGCAAGACCGCCTCCTACCAAACACCTCCCTTCGACCAGTCCGCTCCCACAGAGAGGGCCTCCTTAGGGTGCCGTTGGCCAGACAATGCCAGCTGGCGACCCCCAGGGAGAGAGCCTTCTCCGTGGCAGCTCCTGCCCTCTGGAATGACCTACCCCCCGACCTACGTACAGTTGCGGACCTGTGCCTTTTTCGCCGAGCCCTGAAGGCCCATCTATTCCGTGCAGCCGGCCTGGCGTAGTTTGATTATGTTTTAGTGGGGGTTTTGTATGGGGTACTTTTAGAGCAGGCCTGTTATTTAATTTGATTTTAGAACAGAAACTTGTGTATATTTATCGTGGTTTTTATTATGGCCTGTTCACCACCCTGAGTCCCGTAAGGGAGATAGGGCGGTATATAAATTCAATAAATAATAATAATAATAAGAAGAAGAAGTGCCATGTGGCAGGACTCAATACATTTGCCAAGAATGATAATCTGTTTCATTATTTACCTCTAATAATGTAGGTTCCTATGAAGATTCAACACAGTTGACAGGAAATAATTATAATCCTAGGACTTCCACCAACTTCATAAACTTAGCTATATACCTTTATATATTTAAAGGCAGAATATTAAAGAAATATTGTTTTTTCCTTTTCTCAGATAGAAAAAAATGCACTCGGTGTCCAGATGATAAATATCCAAATAAGAACAGGGTCCGATGTATCCCCAAAGTTATAACCTTCCTGTCTTATGAAGAACATCTGGGCATCATCCTGGTCTCTTTTGCCTTACTCTTGTTCCTAACCACAGGCCTTGTTTTAATCATCTTCATTAAATACCAAGAAACTCCCATTGTCAAAGCCAACAACCGGGACCTCTCCTACATCCTCCTGGTCTCCCTCCTGCTTTGTTTCTTGTCTTCTTCTCTCTTCATTGGTCAACCAAGGAAAGCCACCTGCCTTCTCCGACAAACAGTCTTCACCATCATCTTCTCAGTTGCCATTTCTTCTCTCTTGGCCAAAACCATCACAGTGGTCCTGGCTTTCCTGGCCACAAAACCAGGAAACCGAGTGAAAAGATGGTTGGGGAAGAGCTTGGCTAATTCCATCATCCTTTCTTCTTCTGCTGTCCAAATTATCATCTGCTGCATCTGGCTGGGAGTTTCTCCCCCTTTCCCTGACTCTGACCTCCACTCCCAGCCTGGAGAGATCATCCTGCAATGCAACGAAGGGGCTGTTGTCATGTTCTATGTCTCCCTCAGCTACATGGGCTTCCTGGCTGCCATCTGCTTCACGGTGGCTTTCCTGGCCAGGAATCTGCCTGGGGCCTTCAATGAAGCCAAGCTGATCACCTTCAGCATGCTGGTCTTCTGCAGTGTCTGGGTGACTTTTGTGCCTACCTACCTGAGCACCAAAGGGAAATACATGGTGGCTGTGCAGGTCTTCTCCATCCTGGCCTCCAGTGCTGGTCTGCTTGTCTGTATTTTCATCCCCAAGTGTCACATTATCATTCTGAGGCCAGACCTGAACACAAAGAAGGAGCTTACAGCCAGAATAAATGTAAAAACCTGAGAAGTAATATTATGTTATTTAAAGAATTGCATCCTTTTATGCAGTTGCATTGGCTGTTGAGGTAGACTAGCTGACTGAGTTTTATTTCCACTTAGATAGTATTCAGGATTCAAAGAAAATCATATATGTATGTTTCTAAATGGGAAATTGTTGAATGACTTGAACTCTTGTATCTCCCTATTTATCCCAATAAATCTTGCTAAAGAGAACTCTGTGAAAGTCATTCAGAAGAATTTAATGTTCAGCAACTACCAGTGAACCAGACACCTTATAAATAATAATTCGAGCAATTATTCCTATTGACAATGGCTGAAAGAATATTTTGTGAGAAAGAGTGAGTAGGAAAAGAGGTAAGATGGGAGCTGTAAGAATCATGTTCCAACAGTGTTGTGTGATAATCTCCATGAGACCCCTTGTCCTCATACAGAGCCAGGTAGGGTGCATTTATGAAAGCTCTCTTGCTTAGATGTTGCCATCCCCCAAAGACTTAAGTCAGCACACCTTTCCCACAGCTGCCCCTGCCCTGGGAAAGAGGATTTTCTATGAGATCCTGCATCCTCCCTCAGTCCCCTAAGTGGATGATAAGGATCCCTCAAACAGCTGATTCGTTTCCCTTATACATGGGGTAGGTTGAGAGTGGAGTCCAGAAGCTTGGGAAAATGAATAGTTTTGGGGTCTACTTTTTATAAGTACTATCATTTTGTTGGGTTTTATGTTTTATTCTTATGCATCGACCTGCCCATGGATGTTGTACATAAGATATGGTCATCTACATCAATCTCTTAAATCAATAATGAGAAGGTGCCGCTTCTGCGTGTTCTCCTCTCCGACCACAAAATCCAGGTGATCCCAATGAATCCTTCTCTTTGGATTATTTTGTAACTCCAAATAATCAAATACATATCAGCCTGACATACTTCAGAGATCAAATTCATCCCCTTTTCACAAGGGACCCCATGCAGCAGTCTTTGCTTCTGGGCATTTGTTGACTTTCTCTCCACCTCTCCCTCTCCCCCTCTCCCTCTCCCTCTCCCTCTCCCTCTCTCTCTCTTCCCCCAGCCCCTCCCTCCCTCCCATCTTTTCCTTCATTGGAGTTTTCCTTCCTGATCCCCTGCACAAAGTGTCTGGAGTATATTTGTGATGTTCCCTTCCACATCTCTTACATAAGAGAGATTTCTCAAGGTTAGGGTTTTTATCATATTTATGGAGTGTATATTGGAGATGGTGTGGGATTCGTTGTCTAGTTTGGAAGAAACAATTGCCAGCCAAAACTTCCAAGAGAAAGCAGTGGTACTTTATTTTTACTACTTTGCAAAGAGGATGTATCATGTACTTGCAGGTACAATGGACACACCTTAAAAATCATCAATATAATTTCTTTATATTCCCTATAACCATCACAAATTTACCTCCCATCTTTCCCTCATTGGCTGAGTACTCAGGCCGTCACAACTTATCAGAAGTGCCTAAAGTGAATACATTATTCCCCACCCCTGATTACATCTCCCATTCCTCAAATTCTATCACCTCCTGCCCTTATTTACAAATTACCTTTTATAGTTATTAGTTCCTGTGGCTGACTCTGAATCAACCACTGTGCCAACTAATTCTGGTTAAAACTAGTTTTGAGCATTGCAGGGGCCTAGATCCTGGCTCCTATGTTCAGTTTCCATGCTTAAGCAGAATTCATGAGATTAGAAATATATACATTGGATTCTTCCAAGAGTTAGCCTGCCCTTCTATGGTTTCTGCAAAAACAATAGGTGCTTTTTCCCACAATAGGTGCTTTTTCCTTTGGGAGCTGTATGCAATGAAACTTCATTTTAATGTATGCCAATTAGTGTACATTTAAAGTGACAATAAAGTTATTTCTATTCTATTCTATTCTATTCTAAACTATGATGATGTTAAGATGGATGCCTGGAAATGGAGTCGTGGCAACTGAATTTATTTTTTATTAGGTGAGAGGTTTTGCTGCTTCTCCAAGCAGCTTCTTTGATCTAAACCACTTGGATAAGGGGATTCTGGGTAGGCAGAAAGTCATTGTAATGTACCAACTCCTGAAATTCTTGGGGGGTCTTTATGTGTTCATGGCCTTGATCTTCCTGGGGGCTGATGAGAGAGCAGCCAGAAAATGGGGGACAGGTTGTGTCTGAGGCCTCCATCTCTGTTGAGGGAAGGAGCTCCGCTTCAGCCCAAATGGATTCCCTCACTGCTCTCTCAAGCCATCCATCTTCCCTGTCCAGAATGTGGGTGTCCTGTCCCCTCCGAGCCCCGATCACAGCCAAGGCAGGAATTTCTTTCCTTTGGGGCTTCTTTCCCACTTGATCCGATGATGGCCGGGAAATGCTCCTCATGCCCCTCATGAGCCCCAGGAAGGGACCCCAGAGAGAGAAAAGGGGGAGGAAACGACATCACAGCACCTCCAGGGCGGTTGGGAAGGGTGAGAGCAAAAGAGACGCTGCTTCTCTCAGTCTGCAGCTTGTGGGAAACGGTAAATCAGCCAGCAGTGTGTGGCAGCAGCCAACAATGCTCATGCAACCCTTGGCTGTATAAACAGAGGGACAGAATCCAAATCAGGTTAAGTTTTAGTATCACTTTATAAATCCTTAGTAAAACCATGATAGCAGTTTTCTGATATTTGAGGGACTGCCACAAAGAAGAGGGGGTCAGCTTATTTTCCAAAGCACCAGAGGGCAAGACAATGGTTGGGAACTAATCAAGCAACCTGGAATTAAGGCCAAAACTTCCTAACAGTGTGGACAATTAACCAGTGGAACAGCTTTGCCTTCAGAAGTTTTAGGTGCTTCGTTACTAGAGTTTTTAAGAAAAGACTGGAAAGCCACCTGTCTGAAATGGTACAGGGTCTCCTGCTCGAGCAGGGGGTTGGACTAGAAGACCTCCAAGGTCCCTTCCAGCTCAATTCTGATTCAAAATAGACTCATAAAATCTTTCCTCTGCAGATAGCTTTGTATATATCATCCCAAACTATAGACTATCAAGGACATTTTAGATTCCTTGAAACTCATTAAATTAATTACATGAAAATGCATTCATGAAAAAAAAATCCAGAGGCTTTAGGTTTTCTATTTCACGTTTATTATTAGATTTTCCGTTGTGTTCAGATCCAGCCTTAGTAAAATCCTGTGACATTTGGGGAGGAACCTGCAGCCCAGCAGCCTGGCGGCCCAGAGGGAGGAGACCTTCCCCGGCTGACACGCATTGGGAAACCAAAGAGCCAAAAAGCAGGTGACCCCTTTATTGCTTGGTTCAAAATCCAGGCCAATCCCCCCCCTGCTTAATTCTATTCACAGGTAGTCCTTGACTTACGACCACAGTTGGGACTGGAATTTCTGTCATCAGTCATTGCAGTCATCAATTTATGACAATTTTCATGGAGGTCATTATGCAAATCATGCGCTCCTTCTGATCCGGTTCAGGCAGGAACAGCGAATCATTGAAACTCCCTCCTGCTTCACCTGGACCCAAATCTCCCTCCGGCTTCCTCTGGGAAACCAGGGAGCCATTCCCAGGGCAGGTGTTGAGGGAGGGTTTCAACCCGGGGGAGGGTCTGTCTGTCAAAGACCTCAACCAACCATAGCAGTTTTAGTATAAATTAATGATATTCTGGGGAGGCCCACAAACTGATTTACCCTTTTAGAGGAACACAGCACAGGAAGTCCTCGACTTTCAACCACAATGGGGACAGAGAAATCCATCGTACAGGGAGACGTCGCCTGACCATGACTTGCAACCTTCCCCATTGACTTCGCTTGTTGGGAGCCTCTGAGAAGAGTGCAAATGGCCACCAGGCAACCCTGGGAGGCTGCAGCTATCATCAGTGTGAGCCAGTTGCTAACACCTGGATTGCGATCACGTGACTGCAGGGACACTGTAATGATATGCTTCCAAGTTGTGTTTTTCAGCTTTGTCACAACTTTCAACAATTGCTAAATGATGGACTACCTGTGTTGCAGACATTCAGAGAATCACAGAATGTGACCTGTGAAAGGCACCTTCATGATCATCTAGTCCAACCCTCTCCCTGGTGCAGGAGCCCAATGCCACAAATACACAATTTACATAGACCAATCTCTCATTGTTGTATTTTAATGGGATTTTTTTTTAATTTTTATCAGGGAGTTGATGAGAATTATTCAGAGCCAGATCTGATGTCGCTGAAAGGAAACAGACGTGCCCTGGAAGGAGAGTCATATCCAACTCAAAAGGGACCTCAAAGGCCTGAGGAAAAGCAGCCAAACGGGCAAGAGAAGCCATTTCAGTGCTCGATGGGTGGAAGGAGGAAGGGGAGATCCCTCACTTCCCATCAAAGGATCCTCTTGGGGGGAAAATCATCTCAATGTGTGGAGTGTGGAGCTCTACCATAGACTTCTGTAGATCTTGAATGGCTTAAACAGATGCTTCCAGGTGTGGCGACACCACTTAGAAGGGGCTCAGCACCAGATCAAAGTATGGACGGATCATCAGAACCTGGAGTATTTGCATATAGCCAGGAAGCTCAACCAGTGGCAGATCCGATTGCCTCTCTTCTTCAACCACTTCGATTTTCAAGTAACCTATAGTCCGGGAGGCTGGAACCAGAGAGCTGATGCCTTGTTGCACAAACCAGAGTATGCATAGGCGGGGGAATAAGGTGATGCTTTGATTAGTGATCCTGGTGGAAACATTCGCGGTGACCCAAGAGCCCATCGATCTGAAGGAGCAAATCAGGCTGGCGCAGCATCAAGACTAAATTGCCCAGGCCAGAGAAGCAGAGTTAGACTTGGTTGAAAGCCTATCAGGACTTGTTAAGGTTTAGGAGAAAGATTTATGTGCTGGAGGGGCCCTCCCGAAGCCTGATCTTGCACCGGTATCATGACAACCCTGTGGCAAGGCATTTTGGCATGTTCAAAACTTTGCACCTGGTGGGCTGAGTGTTCTGGTGGCTGGGGATTTGCCATGAGACCTACATCCTATTGTGCCTGGAAGGCCAATAAGCAAACAATGCGTCAGGATCCCCCCGGGTCTGCTGCAGCCATTGCCCACACTGGAGAGGCCTTAGGGAAGCATATCCATGGACTTTATCACTGATCTCCCAAAATCGCAGGGAGCCCGACGGTATTGTTGTTGGTGGACATGCTCACAGCCCATTTCGTGCTGTGCATGAGATTGCCTATGGCGTGGGAGATGGCGTGGCTGTGCATCACATTTTCCGGCTGCATGGCCTACCTGTGTGCATAGTGTCGGACCAAGGTACCCAGTTCATGGTTCAGTTTTGGCAGGTGCTCTTGGAACTTCTCCAGGTGCAGTGTGTCTCTCATCCTCTCATCATCCGGAGACAGACAGAGGCAAGAATGAGTGAATGCCATGCTGGAATAGTATGTTGCTACGTGAATTTTCAACAGGAGAACTGGATGAATCTGCTAGCGCTGGCAGAGTTCACGTACAACAATAGCCAGCATGCTTTAACGTGCATGTCTCCGTTCTTGGTGATATATGGGTTTCATCCATGTTTCTTCCTGCTGATTGTTGCATATTCACCCGTGCCCATGGCATTTTCACGCAGGAGCTCCTCATTTGGTGAAAACTTACTTCCCATTCCAATGGAGACTCTGATTCTCCTTTCTGAGCTGGGCTATTTTCTCTACTAAAATATTTGTTTTGTATTCATTATTTTCTCTGAGGGGTTCCGCCTTCCCCCCATCTTGTTTTTGAACCTTGCAACTCAGATCTTGATTCTCTTTCTGAGCTTGTCTATCTGCATAGACTCATCCAAAATATTTCTTCTGTAAAATATCAAACCCAAGTAAAATTAGCTTCCTTAAGTTTGTTACTCAAATCATTACACTTGTTTAAAATTAAAACTAACTAAAAATACCTGATATTTTTATCATCCTAAAAAATCCACTGAAATTTTATCTAAATTCCCATTGTGGGAGAGCTTCTTGTTTCCCCATGTGAAATCCACCAATTCCCCAATGGAATTTCTACCTTGCTTGGGCGGGGGTGGGGTGGGGTACAATCATGGATCTCCTGAGTATAGAGGATGTAGCTGTGAAGATCCCCTGTGAAGTTCCACAGGGATGGAGCTAAGGAGAAATTAATATCAAATTCTGGAAGAGAAAGTCAGGATTTCGGTCTAAAAATCTTTCTCTGAATTCGTTGATGAAGGCCTCTTTTCCGTCCATCAGATCAAGGTTTTTATTCCTCAACTTCTCAATTTTAATTTGAAATTCTTCTCTTTTTTCTAGCATTGAAGATATTATTGTTGTTTTTCTGTAAATTATGAAAACCAGAGAGAAATTAGCCCTTTGATTTGTTTTTACTTTGATCACCAAGCATAACTAAGTTATTATTATTATTTTTACACTGCATTTGCTTTTGTCATATAAACATATGCATACCCATACCCATACATACATCTCCAGGGGAAGGAGCTAAAGGGAATTGAATAGGAAATCCTGGAAGGGAAAGTCAGGGTTGCCATCTGGAAATGTCTCACCTGCTCAGTCTCTCCTCCAGCTCTTTGCCCCAGTTCTTCTTTTGGGTGAACAAGCTGCATGTTTTCATACAGGAGCTCCTCATTTGGTGAAAATTTACTTTCCATTCTGCAATGGAGACTCTGATTCTCCTTTCTGAGCTGGGCCATTTGCTCCCCTAAAATATTTATTCTGCATTCATTATTTTCTCTGAGGAGTTCCACCTTCTCCCCATCTTGTTTTTGAATCCTGCAACTCAGATCTTGATTCTCTTTTCTGAGCATGTCTATCTGCATAGATTCATCCAAAATATTTCTTCTGTAAAATATCAAAACCCGAGTAAAATTAGCTTCCTTGGGGTTTATTACTTGAATAATCAGACTTGTTTAAAATTAAAAAATACCTGGCATTTTGTCTGTTATACATAGCCTTGCAATTTAATGTAAGGCTCTGTATAATTTTGCTATGTTTGGAACAAGTTGAAAAGAGTCAGGTCTTATTTTTCCCCAAACTTGTTCCAGGCAATGTAATTCAACCTAGAACCATGTATAATCTACAGTATATCCAAGGGAGAGAGGGCTACAACGAATTTAGTATGAAATTCTGGAAGAAAAGTCAGGGTTTCTATCTAAAAATTTCTCACTTGCTCAGTTTCTCTTCAAAATCTTTGCAGAGCTCCCCCTTTTCTGCAATTAGTTGGATATTCTGCAATTAGTTGCACTTCTTTAAAAAGAAAAACTTACTGACTGCAATTAAGGACACTAATTTTTATAACAGCTTCACAAATGCTTGATATCAGCCCTTAATAGAAAACAATTTGGCTGCAGTCTCTGCTGGCTTAATTTGTCTTTTCCCTTCCCTACTTTTTAGAGCCTGATAGGCGAGGGCATTGAACAGTCTGCTGTTTTATGATATTTTAGTCCTCTCAATGAAGCTATTTACATCTCAAATACTTCTTGTTACATCTCAAATACTTGAGTCCGCAAGGAGAAGGGCGGGATATAAATTCGAACAATAAATTATAGCCTTTTTCTCCCAGAACACAGAAGAAGAGGGGAGAAACTCTTATTCGTGGCAAGTTCATTTGCTATATTAAGATGCACCAAGGTTCAACCAGCTCCAATTTGGATTTGGAGATGGACTAATTATTAAATGAACTGTTCATTTTTCTAAAAAAATTGCTTAACAAACAATATAAACCATACTGGTATATAAGCATATAAATAACATACATCCATGATGGCTAGGCAATCAAGATGTAATACAAAGTTAGTAAAGAGGTGGGGATTGCACACGTAATAAACTATAAAATCCACCCAAATTTCATATAATTGCGCTTCCCACCTCTGATGAATTTTTTTTTTCATTTTTTTCTGATGGAGCATTTGAAGAGGCCTTATTAATCCACATCTCAATTGTTTTATTATCCAGGGTTGAGTAATTACTATTCTACTATTCTACCTCCTAAAGTGAAGTATTATAATGCCTCTTATTTTTTAATTTTATCTTACCTCTATTGGAGGGCTTCATTTTCATCCTCCGGATGAAATTGTCTGCCATGCTGGAAGATGACCTAGCTCTTTAAAGCAGTTTTAAGCTGCTGGTCCATGGGCTGGATGCGCCATGCGCAGACCCCACTCACTATAACCCCAACCCTACCCTAACCCTAACCCTAACCCAGGCTTTGCCAAGGCAAAAAAAAGTTGCAATGTGTTGCCAAATGGCAAGTGATGCAGCAAGTTTGACACCTATGTTACTAGGCGCCTTCACTTCACTGTGATTCACTGGGAATAACCCATTACAGGCCAGTCCATAATCAGCCCAGGACACCTTTTATAACATGTGTTATGATGTTATAATCTTTCATCCAGCTATGGATAGATGCTAGGTGTGCACCGTACAGTGACTGTGGACCTTTCAATATGAAACAGAGATCCTGAAAGAAAATCTCCTTAGGAACTTTCCTGCCATGATTAAACAGGAACTGGCTCTTTAGACTAAGACTTCATATAAAGGATGCACATGTGTGGGCTGCACCCACCATAACCTTAACTCTAACCCTAACCCTAACCCCAGTTCCACCAAGGCAAATTAGCTATTAGTTCCTGTGGGCTCTGAATCAACCATCGTGCCAATTAATTCTGGTTAAAACTAGTTTTGAGCATTGCAGGGGCCTCTGATCCTGACTCCTACGTACAGTTTCCATGCTTAAGCAGAATTCATCAGATTAGAAATATATCCATTGGATTCTTAATGTAAGGACCCACCCCACTTTGCATCTTAAGAAGACAGAACGCTCTCCCATTCAAGATTTTAAGGGATCCCCCATTAGCCACACCCCCGTCACCCCCTTCTTCCAGCAACAGTTCCAGGCATTACATTCTCACCCCCTTTTCCTCATTGCCGGGAGGAGACTTCAAAAAGGATTACATGAAAGGTAATGACCCCCATTGTTATTGTTAGTCCGTTTGGTGATATCCACATCCAGTCCCTTTGAAGTAGGCTGAAGGAAGTGAGGGCCATAAAGCCCCTTTGTTCACCCCCTTCCCTTCATCGTATGACAGAATCCAGAGCAGGCAGAAATGCGGGTTTTCATAGTTGATAACTAGAGATGGAATATATTTGGATTCTGACATCCTACCCCCTCAAAAATAAGATAGATCCACCTGAAAGAAAGCAAAACAGGTATAAAAGTTAGTCAGGTTTGTTAGGATACTCTGTGTGAAACTTCTTTAATAGCTTCTGGGCTCTGACATGACGTTTATGGACCCACTCGTTTTGTGAGGTAGGGAGGTGTTTCCAGGCAACTAGGTACTGAGTCGTTCCATGATATCTCCTAGAGTCAAGGATTTCTTTTATTTCGAAGTGTTGTTCGCCTTCCACCATGATTGGAGGTGGTGGGGGGGATTTTTGGCCGTAACGATGATTGATGCTCTCTTTTCAGCAAGCTGCAATGAAAAATTGGGTGTATTTGCCTGAGATTTTTGGGTAATTCTAATTCTACTGTTACTGGGTTTATGATTCTTTTAATTGGAAAAGGCCCTATATATTTTGGTCCAAGTTTTTTACAGAGCTGTAGGGACTTTAGGTATTTTGTAGATAAGTACACCATTTCTCCTATAATGAATGGTGTAGGCTCAACCCTTTTTTTATAGGCTTGTGCTTTGTATGCCTGCCTAGCTTCGTCTAGTGCAGTGGTTCTCAACCTGTGGGTCAGGACCCCATTTGGGGTCGATCGACCATTTCACGGGGGTCGCCAAGCAAGGCTGTCCGCCATTTTTTTTGTCCGCCATGTTTTTTGTCCGCCATTTTTTTCCCCTTTTCCGGCGGGTGCCTTATCTCCCTTGGGCTGGGCCAGCTGGTGGTCGGCCTGCTCTGTTTCTGCCGCTTGCCAGCTACGCCTCGGGCGGCGCAGAGGGTGGAACCACACATGCGAGGTGCTCCCGGGCAGGGAAAGTCCTCAACTTACGACCGGTTGGGTAGTCCTCGACTTACGACTGGTTTAGTCCTCGACTTACGACCGGTTTAGTCTTCGACTTACGACCGGTTTAGTCCTCGACTTACGACCAGTTGGGGTCGCAGCATTAAAAAGGTTGAGAACCACTGGTCTAGTGCTTTTCTAACTATTGGCCAGGTGTTTTGTAGTTTTTCCATCCATTCTTTCAGTGATGGGATCGTTGGTTCATTTGGGGTTAATTCTGGCATGGGGTTGAAACTTTGACCATTGGCTATTTGAAAAGGAGTGTAACCTGTGCTGGCGTGGACTGCATTATTGTAGGCAACTTCTGCGAAAGGGAGTAGGTCTGTCCAAACGGACTGCTGAAAATTCAAAAAACATCTTAAATATTGCTCAAGTACAGAGTTCATTTTTTCAGCCCCCCCATTCCCTTGTGGGTGATGGCTAGATGTTAGTCCCTGAGTGGTCCCTAACAGGGATAAAAATTCCTTCCAAAATGCAGACGTAAATTGCACTCCCCTATCAGAGATGATGCGTTGGGGTGCCCCATGCAA
>NW_015390767.1:20971-24188 GCF_001527695.2 Protobothrops mucrosquamatus | reverse complement strand
CTCCCATGGATGCTTTTTCTGTTTTTGATTCCAGTAGCCCCCCTTGGGATTTTAAGTCCATAGGGTCCCCCTTCGGGAATTTGATTTCTGCCGTCCTCCAATTTATCCAGGGGTTCCATTTTTGTAACCATTCCATCCCTAAGATCATTGGGCATTCCATGCCTGGGGTCACCACAAACGTTATGTCCTCCTCATGTTTTCCCAGGGAGAGGTGTATTGGTAAAGTGGCTAGGATAGCTGGCACCCCCCCCTGCTATGGACCCATCTAACTGGCCAAATGAGATGGGTTGTTCCAGTCTCCTCGACGAAATGCCCAGGTTCCCCACTAGCGTCGGGTTAATGAGGCAGCGGGTGCAGCCAGAGTCTATTAATGCTCTCACCCTCACAGCTTCGGCCATGGGGGGGGGGGATGAATATAGTCACTGTCTTGAGGATGGGTGCGATGCGTCCACTTACCAGGGGTTCGCCCTCCGAGCTGTCATCTGAGGCGTCCACCGGCCCTGTGGTGTAGGCTGGAGTTCTTTCCTCCTGCTGAGCAGAGGTGGGGGATTCCACAGCTTCCATCATTCTCATGGCAGGTTCTTTTGGCTTAGCTGGAGGCTTTCCGGAGTTTCTGGCCGGTGATCTGTTTGGGTTGTGTTGGGTGGTTCTTGAGCGGCATTCTACAGCTCGGTGCCCTTCTTTCCCACACTTGAAACACCCCGGTTGCTTCTTGGCCGTGGCCAATGGTTTCACTGGTTCACGTGTCAGCTCAGGCGGTGAGCGGCTCCATTGTTTTCCTTGGCGGTGTCTCCTCAGTAGGTCGATCTCTGCTTCCTCTGCCAAGACGTACCATTCCTCGAGTTGGTGTGGGTCCCCTCGGGGCAGGCAAGCATCATATAGGTCATAATTTAGTCCATCTTTGAAATGGCTAAGGAGGATGTCTTCTGGCCAGTTCAGTTTGCTGGCAATGGCCCGGAATTCTTGTGTATATTCGGCTACCGGGCGTTTGTCTTGCCTCCTCGTTTTTATCCTTTCGCGGGCTTTGCGGTCAGCCAGGGGGTCCTCAAATCGTCTTCTCAGGGAGGACATAAAACGATTGAAGTCGTTGAGCTCTGGGGCATTGGAGTCGTGCAAGTTCACCACCCAATCTGCGGCCCGGCTGTCTAAGGTAGATTGCACAATCCGGATACGGGCTTTGTCACTGGGGATGTCCTGCCCGTATTCCTCCATGTAGCTGAGGACTTGGGTTAGGAAGAATCCCAAGCGTGTTGGCTCCCCTTTGAATTTCACCTCCAGCGGCGGACGTCTTTGAATGGATCGGTGCCTTCATTCTCGGTGGTAGTCTCTTCCATTCAGATTTCCATCTGTGGTTCGGCGAAGAGTGGGGACTACTGGATCAGTAGATGTCCCCGGGGTTCCACTTTCCCTTCGTTGTCTCTCCCTTTGCGGCTCCAGGAGCTGGCTCGGGCGTAGGGCTCAGGATTCCCTTCTCCTAGGGAGCTGAGAGTTCGCTTCATTAGGTCGATTGCTTTCTCTAGAATCCAGCCCGAGTACGGTGCCCAGCTCCCTTCCTCTTCACTTGCGTGCAGGGATTTCTCCATCTCCTGCTTCCATTCTGGTTGTTTGGGGCCCCGTCTCAGAGTCACCTTTCTTGATTTCTTTCCCCACTTGCCTTTCTTTCCAACGTCCATTGACCACCGAGGTTTGTGGTCCCGTGTCTCCACCACCTCTTCTCCTGAGGATTCTGACCTCTCAGATCCTGACAGCTGGCAGGGTTTCAGCCGGGGCAGCGGCTCCCTTTCCGGCTCCCTTTCCGGGCAGTTTTCTCCCTTTCTTGCTCCACTGTCTGACATGGTAGTTTTTGCAAAGTCCCCCGGCAAGGGTCTTCCTTCCAGGTGGACTAATTTTGCAAGTCCTGTCTAATGTAAGGACCCACCCCACTTTGCATCTTAAGAAGACAGAACTCCTGGAATATTTCTTCCAACAGGCATCTTTATTAAGAGAAAGCTGGATGTAGGNTACAGAGTTCATTTTTTCAGCCCCCCCATTCCCTTGTGGGTGATGGCTAGATGTTAGTCCCTGAGTGGTCCCTAACAGGGATAAAAATTCCTTCCAAAATGCAGACGTAAATTGCACTCCCCTATCAGAGATGATGCGTTGGGGTGCCCCATGCAATCTGTAAATGTGCTGGACGAAAAGTTTCGCTAAAGCTTTTGCGATGGGAATCTTTTGGCAAGGGATAAAGTGCACCTGTTTGGAAAACAAGTCCGTGACCGTCCAGACAACAGTATTCCCATTGCTTTCTGGTAGTTCCACTATAAAATCCATGGCTATTTCCCTCCAGGGGGCTGAAGGATTTGCCACTGTTTGTAACAGTCCGGGCGATTTCCCTTGCAACCTCTTTCCATTGCACACTTTGGGCAGCTGGCCACATAACTTTCTATGTCCTTTTTTATGGATGGCCACCAAAATTGCCGTTTAGTTAAGTGTAATGTTTTTACAAATCCAAAATGCCCTTCTGATTTTGTGTCAGCACAAAACGGAACCACTTAGATGGTTCCGTCCCAGGCGCCTGATGGACCCGGAGAGGTTCCTGACGGAGCTTGGGCCATATCCGGAGGATCTAGTTCATGACTCGGCTGAAAATCTGGCGGCGGCCTGGGATGTGGCCGCTGCCGCAGCACTGGACCAAGTCGTGCCTTTGCGGCCTCTGACCCGGCGCAGATCTCAACTGGCTCCCTGGTTTACCGAGGAGCTGAGAGAGATGAAGCGCCGGAAAAGATGCGTAGAGAGCAGTTGGAGGGCTACCCGAACCGAATCCAACCGAGCACAGGCAAGGATGCATGTTAGATCCTACCTAGTGGCGATGAGGGTGGCGAGGTCTAACTATTACTCCACCCTCATTGTGTCATCAGATAATCGCCCAGCCACCCTCTTCAGGGTGACCCGCTCTCTCCTTCAGTTGAGGGGGGGGGAGGATCCCCTGGAGTGGAGGGCTGAGGACTTTGCCCAATATCTGTATGACAAAGTCGCTCGGATCCGAGAAGGCTTGGACTCTGACTGGGTGGCCCCGGGGGAGGAGACGGGAGCAGGTCTTGAGACTATTATATGGGAGGAGTTTGACTCTGTGGCTCCTGAGGACGTGGACAGGATCCTGGGGAGGCTGAATGCAACCACATGTTTACTGGATCCGTGCCCCTCCTGGCTGGTACTGGCTGCCCGGGAGGGTACACGA
>NW_015390767.1:15020-17421 GCF_001527695.2 Protobothrops mucrosquamatus | reverse complement strand
AGGACCCACCCCACTTTGCATCTTAAGAAGACAGAACTCCTGGAATATTTCTTCCAACAGGCATCTTTATTAAGAGAAAGCTGGATGTAGGCGTTCTAGACAGGACTTGGGTCCAAGCTCTCCCATTCAAGGTTTTAAGGGATCCCCCATTAGCCACACCCCCGTCACCCCCTTCTCCCAGCGACAATCCCAGGCATTATATTCTCACCCCCTTTTCCTCATTGCCGGGAGGAGACTTCAAAAAGGATTACATGAAAGGTAATGACCCCCATTGTTATTGTTAGTCCGTTTGGTGATATCCACATCCAGTCCCTTTGAAGTAGGCTGAAGGAAGTGAGGGCCATAAAGCCCCTTTGTTCACCCCCTTCCCTTCATCGTATGACAGAATCCAGAGCAGGCAGAAATGCAGGTTTTCATAGTTGATAACTAGAGATGGAATATATTTGGATTCTGACACAGACTCTGGAGGGCAGAAAGGGATAAAGGCTAACCGAGTATTGTTAAAGAGATTTAGTAAATAGAGAGACAGAATTATTTTTGGGAAATGAGCCAGCTGTTTCCCGAACCTCCCCTCTATAACTGACATCCCCAAATTTTCCCATTGTTCCAACATTATATTATAAGCAAAAATTATTATATCATGCAATATTTACATTATGCACTATTGGTGTATTCACTGTCTTCCTTTCCTTTCCTTTCCTCTCCTCTCCTCTCCTTTCCTTTCCTTTCCGTATTGTATTCTGATTTTGCTATGAGCCACCCAAAGTCAGTCTGGACTCAGGCAGAATATAAATCATATTAGCAAACAAACAAATGGATGATTTTCTTGACTTATACACTGGATGTTCAACTGTTAAAAAGTTAAACTTGCAAATAAAAAAGTGTGTGTGGATAAATAGATAAATCCATCAGTTAATAATTAAGTAGATAAATAGTCTGGGCTACTTGAGAAAATTAAAAGTAGATTGGGAATGGACTACAAAAAGTTATCCAGACCAACCCTCAGCATTATCCAGGAAACCTATTCAAACTGTGTGTCAGAATCCAGTTATATTTCATTTCTATCTATCTTCTCTGATATAAAACCAATTTTTACTCTCTCCTGGATCCTGTCATACTACTAAGGAGGAGGGGGTAAGCATGGGGGGGATCTTTATTACTTTCACTTCCTCTATTTACTACAAAGTAACCTTTTGTTGATTTGCTTCGGATCTGTTAACCATAACAATGTAGCCATTTGCCTTTCATCCTATGTCCCTCTGAACTTCTTTTCCGTAGTGGCTGGCGAGAGAAAAGGAGGGGGGGGAGAGATGCAGCATTTGGGATCTGTGTGAGGAGAGGTTGAATGATTGTGCCAACGGAGCCGGACTGATGCTATCTCTCCTGGAGTTGACACCTAGAAATCTGCCGGTTTGAATCGCCCGGAAGAACTGCGGAGTGGGGGGCTGCTTAGGGACATTTAAAAACATTGAATTGTAAGGGGATCCCTCAGATCCTGTCTATCATGCCCGCTATCAGTTTCTTTTAATAAAAGTTCCTGTTGGAAGAGACCGTTTCTAAGAGTTCTGGTTTCTTAAAATGTGGATTGAAGTGGGTCCTTATACCGTGTATGAGAATTATCTGTCCAGCCCCTTCTTAGACATCTCCAGGTGTGAAGAACCCACAACCTTCACAGGGAGACCATTCCATGCTTGCTCAGCTCTTCTGAAGGAAACCGATTGACTGATCTTTTCTCTCGGAGGAGCCTGGAGAACTGGAGCCATGCCAGGTTATTCAAGAAGAGCAGAGCTAAGTGTTAGATCAGCCACCCACAACGACTGCTAAGTAAGTGTCACAGGAGATATTCCAATCAGGTCGCTTTCTTAGGATGGGTGGATGCTCTATAGGTGACAAATATTGAATGGAGGAACCCCAATGTCTTTATTAGCAAGTGTGAGATGAAGGGCAATATGCACTAGTGGTTATCAAGCTGGCTGAGAAAATGCCCTCAAGGAGAACTCCTCAACCATTCCTTTGGAAATAACCATCAACTGTTGAATGTGGTCACAATGTCCTACTCTGGATATTGGATTCACCAACATTTTAATTAATGACTTTGAGGAAAGGAGAGAGGAATGAATCTTAGAACTTGAGTTGGATTTCTAATACTAATTTTGAATTAGTATTAGATGGATTTCTAACTGAATTAGATGGATTTCTAATACTAATTTAGAAAGGGGCCATTCAGGCCTTGGATTTTGGGGGTGTCCATGAGGCTGCCTGAGTCAAGATGGATTAAAATAAGGATTTGTAAAATGTCTATCTGGACTGAAACAAGTTGTGCAGGACTGATTTATCAGAGCTTGCAGTACACATCTCAAGTGGGAAAGGAGCAGGAGAGCAGAAAGGCCAGAGTCTGACA
>NW_015390767.1:0-14734 GCF_001527695.2 Protobothrops mucrosquamatus | reverse complement strand
CAAACATCTCAGTTCTTCCTGACTGATTTAAATCGATCTTTACCCCTATCATTATGAACCATATGGGAATTATTTCCCTTTCATTTCTCTCCAGAGAAATGCCCAACAATCTCTGAATACAAAAGCTAGTTGAATTAGTCAGGGATGCCCCCCGACAGGAAGAATTATTGTCCTCAAAGTTTGAGCTCTGCTCTTTGGGTGAATCCTCCAGGGGAGACTTTGGGCAGAGACAGATGGAATCAGGTGCAGCTCACTGGCAATTATGAAGGATGAGGCTGAAAGCAGAAACTGCTTCTCTCATTTTGCAGCTTGTGGAAACCTGCAAATGTCTGAATGTCATATTTGAATCCATAGTGGCTTTCCTATTTCACTATCTCTTTGCCCCACTGCTTTCATTAAATCCCCAATACACTCGATACGATTTAGAAAAGGATAATAGAGTAATAAAATCTTTTATCTGCAGATAGTTTTGTGCATATCACCCCAAACTACCTAATACCGAAGACATTTTAGATTCCTTGAAACACATTAAATATATTGAATTACATTCATAAAAAAAATCCAGAGGCTTTAGGTTTTCTACTTCACTTTTATTATTAGATTAGTAAGATCATGTAACATTTGGGGAGGAACCTGCAGCCCAGTAGCCTTGCCCTGGAGGCCCAGATGGGCAACCAAAGAGCCAAAAGGCACATGGCACATTTATTGCATGGTTCAAAATTCAGTAAATTCAGTGAACTTCCAGAATCACAGAGAACATGTTGACTGAGAAATTCTGGGAGATGAAGTCCACCCATTAGAGTTGCCAAGGTTGAAAAATCCTATTCTAGGACAATGGGCTTCAGGAAGCATTAAGCCCTACACAGCTGGGGAAGATCAAGGAAGCAAAAATTCCCTAGAACTCATTAAGACAGTTTTAATAATAGCATTAGGAGTAAATACAGAATCTTGGAAAGCAAAAGATGCATTTCTTACTCTCATTTATAGTGAGCTAATTTATATAAAGTAGAAATTGAGTAGAAATGTTCTCATGGAGATTATCATAGAACATATGCTGTTTCTTACAGCATCCATCTTACCATTTTTCCTCTCTCATGCACACTTTAGCTGCTGTCAGTAGGAATAGTTGCTCACATTGCTTTTTAAAAGATGTCAAATTCATAGCAGTGGCTGAACAACAAATTCCTCTGAATGATTTTCACAGACTTCTCTTTAGCAAGATTTATTGAGATGAAAGGAAAGAGAGTTACAACAATTACAAGCATTCAACCATTTCCCATTTAGAAACATGTAGATATGATTTTTTTTGACTCCTGCATACTACCTAATGGAAACAATTTGTTCTTTCAAATAAAAGGGTATTTTATAATTCTTTAAATTATGTGTTATGTCTCATGTTTTTACATTTGTTCTGGCTGTAAGATGCGCCTTTGTGTTCACATCTGGCCTCAGAAGGATAACGTAACATTTGGGGATGAAGATGCAGACCAGCAGACCAGCACTGGAGGCCAGGATGGAGAAGACCTGCACAGCCACCATGTATTTCCCTTTGGTGCTCAGGTAGGTGGGCACAAAAGTAACCCAGACACTGCAGAATACCAGCATGCTGAAGGTGATCAGCTTGGCTTCGTTTAAGGCTCCAAGTAGATTCCTCGTCAGGAAAGCCACCATAAAGCAGATGGCAGCCAGGAAGTCCATGTAGCTGAGGGTGACGTAGAACATGACAACAGCCCCTTCATTGCATTGCAGAATGATCTCTCCAGGCTGGGAGTGGATGTCAGAATCAGGGAATGGGGGAGAAACTCCCAGCTAGAAGGAGCAGATGATAATTTGGACAGCAGAAGAAGAAAGGATGATGGAGTTGGCCAAGGTCTTCCCCAACCATCTCTTCACTTGGTTTCCTGGTTTTGTGGCCAGGAAGGCCAGCACCACCATGATGGTTTTGGCCAAGAGAGAAGAAACGGCAACTGAGAAGATGATGCTGAACACCGTTTGTCAGAGAAGGCAGGTGGCTTTCCTTGGTTGACCAATGAAGAGAAAAGGAGACAAGAAGCAAAGCAGGAGGGAGACCAGGAGGATGTAGGAGAGGTCCCGGTTGTTGGCTTTGACAATGGGAGTTTCTTGATATTTGATGAAGATGATTAAAACAAGGCCTGTGGTTATGAACAACAGTAGTGCAAAAGAGACCATGGTGATGCCCAGATGTTCTTCATCAGACAGGAAGGTTATAACTTTGGGGATATATTGGACTCGGTCCTCATTTGGATATTTATCATCTGGACACTTTGTGCATTTTTCTGTATCTGACAGAACAAAAAAGGCAACATTTCTTTAATATTCTGTCCTTTTATATTACAAGAAATACCTTCCTGGGAGAACAGCTCACAACAGGAATATAAAAGTTTTGACAGAATATCTGGAAAACAAATTTGTGTGTGCATAAAACAAAATGCCAGGTTTAAAAACCCGTTGAAGTATACAGAAGTTTGGAGATGTTACGTTTTCTCTTTAAATAACTGCATTTCTTTTTGTGGTAAGTGAGAATTGTGGGCATGTCAACATCTACCATTTATTCTGGTCTCTGTGAGTTTTGTTATAACAAATTTTTATTGGTTTTCCAGTTTTACATTTGAGTATTTGGAAAGCAGCGAGGTGATTGGGTAGTCAATAGTTCAATAGCAAAATCTTTAGTACATATCTCAGGTTACATCATCAAAAATTCCTTCTCTATTTCCCTTAACATTTGCTATATCATATTTAATCTAGTAAATTTCTAATTATAACAAGCTCAGCTAAAACATTTATCAATATATATTTTTGCTTATACATATCCATATCCTGTTTTTAAGTTTTACCTAATTTTTAATTACAATATTCCAATTTAACCTTTAATATCCATAGTATTTAAGTTTCGGGTAACACAAGTTTTCTTTATTTCACTACATAGATGATAACATCTAAAATGCACATATTACTTATTTAAATATATTCTTATTTTATTTCATAAACATTTTCTATTTCTCATCCTAGTACATCGCCATTTACTAATGGCGTATCTTTTATTGTCTCAAATCCATCATCTATATTAACTGGGCTAAACAATAATTCTAAGCTATTTCCTAATAGTTAATTTTCATTTCCCTTATAAATCTAATCCTGAATATTAAGCCAATTAATCCCTTATTTTTTATCTTTTTCCAACAATATTTAAATCTAATAATTATATTTCCCTTCATCTCAAAATCTCCCTCTAGCCCAGGGCTTTTCAACCTTTTCACCAACTGTACCACTTTTAGGCTGTGGCAATATTCGAATACCACCTAGCAAGGTGTCAAAAACTTGATGACCAAAAAAACCCCCCAAAAAACCTGTTCAAAGTTGCAATTGCACTGAAATGGCTTATGACCATTTTTCACACTTATGACCATTGCAGCATGCCCAGGGTCATGTGATTTATATTTGGATGCTTGGCAACTGATTCACATTTATGATGGTTACAGTGTTCCAGGGTGATATGATCCCTTTTTGCAACCTTTTGACAAGCGAAGTCAATGGCAGGGCTGCTAGTGGCCAAGTGCTAAGGCGGGACTTCCTTCCCTCCCTCCCTCCCTCCCTCCTTCCCTGCCTCCCTCTTTCTCATGCCCACCTCCTTCTGAAGGAAGAATTTGAAAAACCCCCCCCCCCATATTTTCCCTCTTCCATATATTCATCAAACAAGGAAAAGCCTCCAGAGACAGAAAAGTGAAGCTGCTGAGGGAACTAGTTTAAAAAGGCACATTCCCCTTTAAGAATTAGCTACTGGCTAGAAAGGAAAGTTAACGAGTGCAGCCGCACTTAAGGAAGAAAAAAAAATGTAGTAAGTATTGGCTGCCGGTTAGGCAGCTTCCCCAAATGGCTCCATTCATAAGTAAAGGAATGCTACAGGCAAAATCCATTCAGGAGAAAAATACTTCAAAATCCCTTGCAGAAAAACTTACAGCTAACAATAGCAGAACAATAGAAGCTAACAGGAGACATCAGCCATCAGCCAAATAGAAATTGCCAAACACTCCTTAAGAACACAAAGCCCACATTGCACAAATCCCAGAACTTCAAAATCACAAAAGCAGGTAAGAATCCTTCCATTCTCCATCTCCCTCTCTCTGTGTCTTACTTGCAGCTGATGCTACCTGTTCTGTTTTAGAATCAGAGACATTGAAGCAAGGCAGGAGTAACAAAACACAACTTCTTTATTGAGATTACAAACAGACCAGAACAGCAAACAAAATGGTGCTAGCCCTTTTATACTCCCTTTGCAAGGACAGCATCAACCTATCAATGCAAGGCTAGTCTCCCACCTTGCACATGCTCACAAGGCTGGAGACAGCCTGTCTGGTCCCAGGCAACCACATGGTCTGTCTGGGCATTCTGCAGCCTCCTGAGCCTGCTGAGTCATTCAGCAGGTCAGAACATAACACCCCTCCCCCCTTGGATAAAACAATAAGTGAATACTTACTATTGTTATAGCAGTATACAATATACAAATAATAATGATAATAATGATGATGATGATGATGATGATGATGATGATGATGATGATGATGATGATGATGATGATGATGATGATGATGATAAAGTTGGAAGGGATCTTGGAGGTCATCTAGTCCAACCCCCTGCTCAGGCAGGAAACCCTATAGCATTTCGGACAAATGGCTGTCCAGTTTCTTTTTAAAAACTTCCAGTGTTGGTGCATTCACCACTTCTGGAGGCAGGTTGTTGCACTGGTTAATTGTTCTAACTGTCAGGAAGTTTCTCCTTAGTTCTAGGTTGCTTCTCTCTTTGGTTAGCTTCCACCCATTGCTCCTTGTCCTGCCTTCAGGCGCTTTGGAAAATAGCTTGACTACCTCTTCTTTGTGGCAGCCCCTCAGATATTGGAACACTGCTATCATGTCCCCCCTTGTCCTTCTCTTTGTTAAACTAGACATACCCAATTCCAGCAATCGTTCCTTATATGTTTTAGCCTCCAGTCCCCTAATCATCTTTGTTGCTCTTCTCTGTACTCTTTCTAGAGTCTCAATATCTTTTTTACATCATGGTGACCAAAACTGGATGCAGTATTCCAAGTGTGGCCTTACCAAGGCATTGTAAAGTGGTATTAATACTTCACGTGATCTTAATTCTATTCCTCTGTTAATGCAGCCCAGCACTGTGTTGGCTTTTTTGGCAGCTGCAGCACACTGCTGGCTCATATCTAAGTGATTGTCCACTAGGACTCCGAGATCCCTCTCACAGTTACTACTATTGAGCAAGGTACCCCCTATACTATACCTGTACATTTGGTTTTTCTTGCCTAAATGTAGAACCTCACTTTTTTCACCATTGAATTTCATTTTGTTAGATAGCGCCCAGTGTTCAAGTCTGTCCAGGTCCTCCTGTATCCTAAGCCTGTCTTCTGGAGTGTTGGCTATTCCTGCCAGCTTGGTATCGTCTGCAAATTTGATGAGTTCCCCATCTATCCCCTCGTCCAGATCGTTGATGAAGATGTTGAAGAGCACTGGGCCCAGAACAGAGCCTTGGGGCACCCCACTATACACTTCCCTCCATGTAGATGCGGTTCCATTGAGGACCACATGCTGAGTACGGCTGGTCAGCCAGCTACGGATCCATCTCGTGGTGATGCTCTCTAACCCACATTTTTCTATCTTCTCAAGTAGTAGGTTGTGGTCTACTTTGTCAAATGCCTTACTGAAGTCCTAGTAAATTATATCCACAGCATTCCTCTGGTCCACTAATTTTGTCACTTGGTCAAATAATGCAATAAGATTTGTCTGACATGATCTGTTTTTGACAAACCCATGTTGACTTTTAGTAATGACTTTGTTTTCCTGTAGGTGTTCGCTGATTCATTGTTTGATTATCTTTTCCAGAATCTTCCCAGGTATTGAGGTCAGGCTGATAGGTCTGTAATTTCCTGGGTCCTTTTTTCCCTTTTTTGAAGATGGGAACTACACCAGCTCTTTTCCAGTCCTCTGGTAGTTCCCCAGTGCTCCAGGATCTCTGAAAAATATAGTTCAGTGGTTCTGAGATTACATCTGCCAGTTCCTTGAGAACCTTGGGATGTAATCCATCTGGTCCTGGTGATTTGAACTCGTCTAGGCTGGACAGGTGTTCACTTACCATTTTCTTGCCTATCTTAACTTGTATTTCTATTTTGTTTTTTATGGCACTATTTTTGATAGGTTGGTCTGTTTTTTCCCTTTGTGTAAAGACAGATGCGAAAAACGAGTTAAATAGTTCTGCTTTCTCCCTGTTGCTTGTCACCTTCTTTCCACTTTCACCTACTAGTGGACTAATCATTTCCTTCACTTTTTTCTTGTTTTTTACATGTAGCAGTATAGCAGTATACAATATACATATAGCAGTATACAGCATACATGTTATAGCAGAATACATGTGTTCAATTAAGCATGTTGTTATTTCTAACACAGTGATGCCTGCACACAGGCAGACCCAGTCATGACATTTCTCATATTTACAAGAATACCACATATTGTTTAATACTACCAAACAAAACACCCCAACTCTGAGTGTGCCCTTAGTTCAAGAGAACAATTAAGCCTCCCTTACATACATTCTATTTTTTCACAAGACTATTAGGCCTGTCCTGAAATTGACAAGAACCTTACATAGTCTTGTAAATGCTTGGGGGGACCCCTTGCTCGCTCTGATCTTCTTAGGGCTGTTGGGGGCACCTGGCTTGCAAGCTCGCCTGCCAGGCTTGGCAGACCAGGACATAGATGCCCCCTTGAATCCGGCGACCCTCCATCATACTGACTGGCTGGAGCCTGTAACCCCAGACCAGAGTTCCTTGGTGAGGTGGAATTCCCTGAGTTCACAATGGAACCCTCTTGGGAGCACTGTCCCGTGAGCCCAAGACCAGCAGATGGAGAAGCCTGTAGTGCCGGTTGACTGGCCAAATCCATAGACCCAGAACCCGAGTCAGGAGCCGCCTCATAAGCAGAACCCCCTTCTGGAGCCAGTGTATCCCCACTTTCATGGAGAGACTGTGGTTCACGATCGTAATCGTGGTCTTCCTCCCCCCCGAAAGCAGAGCCAGGAGCAGAAGTGTTACTGGGAAGCCTCCAGCATAGTTGATTGATGTGCCGCCTTAACACACGACCATCGTCCAAGGTCACTTCATATGACAGTGGCCCAGAGACCTTGCATACCACTGCGGTCATCCAGAGATGTCCAGGTCCATAGTTCCTTTCCCAGACCGGATCACCCATCTGTAGTCTCCTAGGTGCTCGCAGCTGTGACACCTGTGAAGCCACCCGGTGTGGGTGCAACCTGTCCAGTTTGGTAATGAGTCTGCAACCTCAGCGGAGTTCAGCTGGGCTCTTCCCAGTTGCAGTACAAGGTGTGGTGCGGTGGCAAAGAAGAAAGTCAGCTAACCTGTGATGCCAGTTGCCCTGAGTGATTCTCTTTAAAGCATCTTTGGTAGTACGCACCATACGCTCAGCCTGGCCATTGGAAACTGGATGGAACGGCGCACATGTGGCATGCCAGATCATGTTGCCTTGAAGAAAAGCCTGAAACTCAGAAGACGTGAATTGGGGTCTGTTGTTGGAGACAAGGACGTCTGGAAGACCATGTGAGGCGAAGATTCCTCTCAGCATCTGGATGGTCCTAGCAGTAGTAGTGGAGGAGACAAGAACAACCTCTAGCACTTGGAATGGCTGTCCATGAGGAGAAGGAAGAATTGTCCCTGAAAGGGCCCAGCATAGTCGATGCGTACCCTCGACCATGGAGTATGTGTCTCCTCCCACCTATGTACAGGGGCCTGAGGCATTTCAGGCCTTGATTGTTGGCACACTTGGCACCCATGAACCTGGGTCTCAATCTCTTTATCGAGCCCAGGCCACCATAGATGGCTACGTGCAAGCGCCTTCATCCGGACAATTCCGGGATGACCTTCATGTAAAGATTGCAAGACTCTAGTCCTCATTGAGGCTGGGATGACTACCCTGCTTCCCCACAGGACACACCCCTTGAAAGTGGAAAGCTCGTGTTTCCTCTGCCAGAAACTCTGGAATTCTGAGCCTGGACACATGTCAGGCCACCCTGACAACACCCATGTCAGCACGCGTGTAAGCGTGTGATCAGTGGCAGTTTCTGCAGCCACATCTCTAGCATTGAGGGGAGATTCAGGCAATTCCTGAATAGAGAGAATGCGAAGAGCAGGAGCAGGATCTGCCTCTACCTGCGGTAGAGGTAATCTGCTGAGACCATCTGCATGGCCCATTACTTTACATGGTTTGTGGACCAGAGTATAGTCATATGGTGACAGGAAAATTGACCATCTTAGCATTCTAGGGGATATTATATGAGGGGTTTGTTTGTTGTAAACAAACCCAGCAGGGGCTTATGGTCTGTGTAGACCAGTGGTGGAGAACCTTTTAGAGACCGAGTGCCCAAACTGCAACCCAAAACCCACTTTTGCATCGCCGAGTGCCAGGCAGGTGTGGCCATCGAGTGGGCGTGGCTATGGTAGTCATGGCAGTGTGGGTGGGCGTGGCCACCTCGATGTTGCTGCTGAGGAGGGATGCCTGTGGGGGCCGGGCAGGGTTAGGGGAGATCCAGAGGGTCTCTGTGGGTGGGGCAGTGGGCAGGAGGCTCATCATCTTGTTTTGGCAATGAGCCAATCAGATCACAGTAGGAGTTAGTTATTGATGTCACGTATTGAAGTTGAGAGGAGGACATTTGTCAGTGTGTTATGTGATCGCTATCAAGTTGGTTGGGTTTTTTGTGTTCTTTCATTTAGTGAGCTTGTAAAACGTAATAAAATTAAAGTAATGGTGCAAAGAATTGATTAGTTGCCCAAAGAGCGATGTAAAATAGTATTATCAAGTGAACAAGGCTAGAGTTATAAAGAAGTTAGAAGAAAAATTGGTGGAAACTTAACCAAAGGTGGCATTTCTACTGTACACTTTTCCCAAAAGGTTTCCACAATTTTGGCCACTACTGTATGAGGGAGGAATTAAACAATGAAAGCACAGTGTCTTGGATTTTACAGGTTGTTGGAAAAGTACTCATTCATTTTGCCAGATGCTGAAAATAACAGAAATCTGAAGCAGAATGCCTGTACTAGCAGATGCAACTGATATAAAATCTGGACGAAGAATGGTCAATAAACCATTCTTGGTTGTCTATTTTATCTTTCCTAATAAGCTGTAACCAACTTTATCATTTGTAAAACCTGTGGGTTACACGCCATTCCACATACCTGCAAGAAAACAGTTGCAATCTAAGTACTCTAACTCAGGGATTTTCCAGTCCCCTAGCAAGGTGTCAAAAACTTGATGACCCCCCCCAAAAAAAGAAAAAAGTGATAAAGTACAGTAGTCCTCAACTTACAACACTTAACCTAGTGACTGCTTGAAGTTACAAAGGCAATAAAGTGGCTTATGACCATTTTTCACTTCTGACCTTTGCAGCATCCCCAGGGTCAGGTGCCTCCCTCCTTCTCATTCCCATCTCCTTCCTTCCTTCCTTCCTTCCTTCCTTCCTTCCTTCCTTCCTTCCTTCCTTCCTCCTCCCTCCCCTCCTTCCTTCCTCTCTCTCCCTTTCCCCAAAATGCAAACACGCGCGCACCTCCTCCCCCTGCCTACAGCGAGCTTCTGCAAAGCGCAAATGGGCGCTACGTTCCCCCTGCCTCCTCCAAAGTGCACGGACACCAGGGAATGAAAATGGCCTTCACTCGGCGCGGAAAGAGCGGGGCGCACTAACGGGTGGAACGTGGAAATCAGCCAAGGGCAGAGGCAAAGTTGAGCCTGGCTGGCCGCAAAGGAAACAGGTGAGAAAGGTGAGCAGCACGCCTAAAAATGAAAAAAGGAGAGAGCGGGAAAAGCGATGAGCCAAGTCGGGAAAGGAAAACCGGGATCTCCCTGACAAGTGCAGAGGGAGCGCCCAGCCCGCCTGGCCTGCATTTAGGAAGGGGGGAGTAAAGAAGGAAAAAAGGGCAGAAATTACTTTACATGCCCAAAGATCGGGAGGATTTTCTCTGCAGGCAACCCACAAAGCCTGAGGCCGGGCTGAAGGAAGAGGTGGCAGGGGCAGCACTTTCTTCCTTGGGATCACGCGATTGTGTCCAGAGGGAGTGCAGGAGGATCTCCCAGAGCCCGACCAGGGTCTCTCCAGCTGCGGAGAAGGGAACCAGAGCCGAGCAGAGCCTCTGTCTGGCCGGCCAGGCTTGGAGCCTTCGACAGGGCTGATTTCCATGCTCCATCCGTCAGCGCGCCTGGCTCTTTCCCGTGCCGAGTGAAGGCCATTTTCATTCCCTGGTGTCCATTTGCTCCCCTCACCGAGCAGCCGGCCAGGGAACGGGCTGGCCGAGTCCCCCTTCACCTGGACAGGAGCCAGAGACGAGCCTGGGAGAAGGAAGCCACAGGACGGACTTCGCTCTTCCCACCATCCCTGAATCCTGCCGGCAGGTCCTCCCAGAAACGGCTGGAAATTCCGATCCCTCCACGGAAGTTTCCCGTCCCTCCACTGCCCACCTTCCATGAGGGCACTGGTTAAAGTTGGGAGGAGTTTTCCCCTCTGCTTTATTATTTTTCTGGGGAGGGGATTTACCAGGAACGGTGCCTCTCCCCGGGATGACCAGAAGGGACCCCCTTCTGCAAAGGGAACCCCTGAGCTCAGCTATCCGGACAGCTCCCCATCCGATCCAAGTGAGCCCCTCCCAGCCCCAATCTTCCCTTCTTCCAAATCAAGGGACGCTTTCAGGGCATCCTTGCGCCAGAAGAGGAGCCCCCCGCTTCTCTTGCCCTGCGCCTCCTCTTTGTCTCCCACCTCACCGGCTGCTGGGCTCCTGGTGGGCCTGCCCCACTTCAGCAGCCTCAGCCCCCCCGCCCCCCGACCTCTACTCCAGCCCCAGCACCGCCGCTGCTGTGAGAAGGTGCCCCAAGCCTTTTGGCCCAGCTGCCCGGCAGGACACCTGTCTTTTGGCCGGGGCCGGAGGGGAGGCCGCAATGCCTTTGCGCTTGGCAGAAGCTTGCTGTAGGCAGGGGGAGGCGGCGCGCGTTTGCACTTTGGAGGAGGCAGAGGGAATGTAGCGCCCATTTGCGCTTTGCAGAAGCTCGCTGTAGGCAGGGCGAGGAGGAGGCGCGTGTCTGCATTTTGGGGAAAGGGAGAGAGAGGAAGAAAAAAGGGGAGGGAGGAGGAAGGAGATGGGAATGAGAAAGGGTGACACGCAAGGAAGGAGGGGGAAGGAAGGAAGGAAGGAAGGAAGGAAGGAAGGAAGGAAGGAAGGAAGGAAGGAAGGAAGGAAGGAAGGAAGGAGATGGGAATGAGAAGGAGGGAGGCACCTGACCCTGAGGATGCTGCAAAGGTCAGAAGTGAAAAATGGTCATAAGCCACTTTATTGCCTTTGTAACTTCAAGCAGTCACTAAGTTAAGTGTTGTAAGTTGAGGACTACTGTACTTTATCACTTTTTTCTTTTTTTGGGGGGGGGGTCATCAAGTTTTTGACACCTTGCTAGGGGACTGGAAAATCCCTGAGTTAGAGTACTTAGATTGCAACTGTTTTCTTGCAGGTATGTGGAATGGCGTGTAACCCACAGGTTTTACAAATGATAAAGTTGGTTACAGCTTATTAGGAAAGATAAAATAGACAACCAAGAATGGTTTATTGACCATTCTTCGTCCAGATTTTATATCAGTTGCATCTGCTAGTACAGGCATTCTGCTTCAGATTTCTGTTATTTTCAGCATCTGGCAAAATGAATGAGTACTTTTCCAACAACCTGTAAAATCCAAGACACTGTGCTTTCATTGTTTAATTCCTCCCTCATACAGTAGTGGCCAAAATTGTGGAAACCTTTTGGGAAAAGTGTACAGTAGAAATGCCACCTTTGGTTAAGTTTCCACCAATTTTTCTTCTAACTTCTTTATAACTCTAGCCTTGTTCACTTGATAATACTATTTTACATCGCTCTTTGGGCAACTAATCAATTCTTTGCACCATTACTTTAATTTTATTACGTTTTACAAGCTCACTAAATGAAAGAACACAAAAAACCCAACCAACTTGATAGCGATCACATAACACACTGACAAATGTCCTCCTCTCAACTTCAATACGTGACATCAATAACTAACTCCTACTGTGATCTGATTGGCTCATTGCCAAAACAAGATGATGAGCCTCCTGCCCACTGCCCCACCCACAGAGACCCTCTGGATCTCCCCTAACCCTGCCCGGCCCCCACAGGCATCCCTCCTCAGCAGCAACATCGAGGTGGCCACGCCCACCCACACTGCCATGACTACCATAGCCACGCCCACTCGATGGCCACACCTGCCTGGCACTCGGCGATGCAAAAGTGGGTTTTGGGTTGCAGTTTGGGCACTCGGTCTCTAAAAGGTTCTCCACCACTGGTCTACACAGACCATAAGCCCCTGCTGGGTTTGTTTACAACAAACAAACCCCTCATATAATATCCCCTAGAATGCTAAGATGGTCAATTTTCCTGTCACCATATGACTATACTCTGGTCCACAAACCATGTAAAGTAATGGGCCATGCAGATGGTCTCAGCAGATTACCTCTACCGCAGGTAGAGGCAGATCCTGCTCCTGCTCTTCGCATTCTCTCTATTCAGGAATTGCCTGAATCTCCCCTCAATGCTAGAGATGTGGCTGCAGAAACTGCCACTGATCACACGCTTACACGCGTGCTGACATGGGTGTTGTCAGGGTGGCCTGACATGTGTCCAGGCTCAGAATTCCAGAGTTTCTGGCAGAGGAAACACGAGCTTTCCACTTTCAAGGGGTGTGTCCTGTGGGGAAGCAGGGTAGTCATCCCAGCCTCAATGAGGACTAGAGTCTTGCAATCTTTACATGAAGGTCATCCCGGAATTGTCCGGATGAAGGCGCTTGCACGTAGCCATCTATGGTGGCCTGGGCTCGATAAAGAGATCGAGACCCAGGTTCATGGGTGCCAAGTGTGCCAACAATCAAGGCCTGAAATGCCTCAGGCCCCTGTACATAGGTGGGAGGAGACACATACTCCATGGTCGAGGGTACGCATCGACTATGCTGGGCCCTTTCAGGGACAATTCTTCCTTCTCCTCATGGACAGCCATTCCAAGTGCTAGAGGTTGTTCTTGTCTCCTCCACTACTACTGCTAGGACCATCCAGATGCTGAGAGGAATCTTCGCCTCACATGGTCTTCCAGACGTCCTTGTCTCCAACAACAGACCCCAATTCACGTCTTCTGAGTTTCAGGCTTTTCTTCAAGGCAACATGATCTGGCATGCCACATGTGCGCCGTTCCATCCAGTTTCCAATGGCCAGGCTGAGCGTATGGTGCGTACTACCAAAGATGCTTTAAAGAGAATCACTCAGGGCAACTGGCATCACAGGTTAGCTGACTTTCTTCTTTGCCACCGCACCACACCTTGTACTGCAACTGGGAAGAGCCCAGCTGAACTCCGCTGAGGTTGCAGACTCATTACCAAACTGGACAGGTTGCACCCACACCGGGTGGCTTCACAGGTGTCACAGCTGCGAGCACCTAGGAGACTACAGATGGGTGATCCGGTCTGGGAAAGGAACTATGGACCTGGACATCTCTGGATGACCGCAGTGGTATGCAAGGTCTCTGGGCCACTGTCATATGAAGTGACCTTGGACGATGGTCGTGTGTTAAGGCGGCACATCAATCAACTATGCTGGAGGCTTCCCAGTAACACTTCTGCTCCTGGCTCTGCTTTCGGGGGGGAGGAAGACCACGATTACGATCGTGAACCACAGTCTCTCCATGAAAGTGGGGATACACTGGCTCCAGAAGGGGGTTCTGCTTATGAGGCGGCTCCTGACTCGGGTTCTGGGTCTATGGATTTGGCCAGTCAACCGGCACTACAGGCTTCTCCATCTGCTGGTCTTGGGCTCACGGGACAGTGCTCCCAAGAGGGTTCCATTGTGAACTCAGGGAATTCCACCTCACCAAGGAACTCTGGTCTGGGGTTACAGGCTCCAGCCAGTCAGTATGATGGAGGGTCGCCGGATTCAAGGGGGCATCTATGTCCTGGTCTGCCAAGCCTGGCAGGCGAGCTTGCAAGCCAGGTGCCCCCAACAGCCCTAAGAAGATCAGAGCGAGCAAGGGGTCCCCCCAAGCATTTACAAGACTATGTAAGGTTCTTGTCAATTTCAGGACAGGCCTAATAGTCTTGTGAAAAAATAGAATGTATGTAAGGGAGGCTTAATTGTTCTCTTGAACTAAGGGCACACTCAGAGTTGGGGTGTTTTGTTTGGTAGTATTAAACAATATGTGGTATTCTTGTAAATATGAGAAATGTCATGACTGGGTCTGCCTGTGTGCAGGCATCACTGTGTTAGAAATAACAACATGCTTAATTGAACACATGTATTCTGCTATAACATGTATGCTGTATACTGCTATATGTATATTGTATACTGCTATACTGCTACATGTAAAAAACAAGAAAAAAGTGAAGGAAATGATTAGTCCACTAGTAGGTGAAAGTGGAAAGAAGGTGACAAGCAACAGGGAGAAAGCAGAACTATTTAACTCGTTTTTCGCATCTGTCTTTACACAAAGGGAAAAAACAGACCAACCTATCAAAAATAGTGCCATAAAAAACAAAATAGAAATACAAGTTAAGATAGGCAAGAAAATGGTAAGTGAACACCTGTCCAGCCTAGACGAGTTCAAATCACCAGGACCAG
>NW_015390766.1:0-33605 GCF_001527695.2 Protobothrops mucrosquamatus | reverse complement strand
TACTCTTTCTAGAGTCTCAACATCTTTTTTACATCGTGGTGACCAAAACTGGATGCAGTATTCCAAGTGTGGCCTTACCAAGGCCTTGTAAAGTGGTATTAATACTTCACGTGATCTTGATTCTATCCCTCTGTTAATGCAGCCTAGCACTGTGTTGGCCTTTTTGGCAGCTGCAGCACACGGCTGGCTCATATTTAAGTGATTGTCCATTGGAAGTGTTACCATTGGAAGTTTACATTCTCAGCTTACAGTATTTGGTTGAGGAAATAACCAAAATAGGCATGTTGAACCCAAAATAAAGATAAGAAGAAGCTTTTTTTTCTTTTACAACCCTATAACCCCTCCATCTGCCCCGGGGTGAAGTCGGAGTGATTGAATGGAGCTGAGCATTTACTGGCTGGATGCCCTTCCTGACATTATATGTAGTTCTTAGCAGATATTTTTTCTTTCTGCCCTGATAAAAAAAAACATCAGTCACGGCCTAGGATTGAACTCTCAACCTCCCAGGTATAAGGCAAGTGTCTTTACCTCTAGGCCAGGGATAGGCAACCTTGGCTCTTTTATGACTCATGGACTTCAACTTGGCTCAGGAATTCTGGGAGTTGAAGTCCATGAGTCATAAAAGAGCCAAGGTTGCCTACCCCTGCTCTAGGCCATCACACTGCTCTTAAACATATGGACACGCTATTTAGTCCTTATTCTGTTTTTAAAAGACTAAAAATATAATTCTGCTGAAAATTACAATTTATGATAGAGTTTCAGTGATTTGAGTTATAGTTCTAAAATCTGCAAAATGGGTCACAGCTTGCCCTTCCATCTCCTAGATTGTAGGGCCAGGAAAAGAGTGATATTGGTTGGCTGTGACCAAGCAAGGGAGCAAGCAATAAACAGAGCTTGTGGTATTTATTTATTTATTAAAAAAAAACATGTTCCAAATATTTTCATTGTTATGCCTCTAGAGACAAAACAGAGAACATTCTCAGTATGCTTTTCAAGAAAAAGCTTAATTTTTTTCTCCCCTGGTGACATTTCAACAATACCAAGAACTGCATCTCAGAAGGCTTAAGGAGGAGAAGGGGGAAGATGAAGTGATTTATAATTGTAGGTGGGAAGGAATATTTCTGGGTTTAAAATGAACAATCTGTGACAAGGTGATAATACAGGACAGTAGGAGATGCTTCAGTAAGAAGTGTTAAGGTAAGAGAAGCACTGAAATTATGTCTGTTATAAAGCCATGCATTATCTGTTTTGAGTGCTGATTTTCTTGGGTAACTGTCTTATTTGAAAAGGTCTCGGAATAGATAGTATAAATTCAGCAAACTTGCATCTCCCAAGCATGTGTATTTATAGGCCTGGAGAAAGAACAGGAGCTTTCTTTCACCTGGGAAACTTCAAATGGTTTTGGACCACAGAGAAGTTCCATAATTCTCAAACCACACAATGGTTGCGTCAGCTGGAGAATTCTGGGATTTAATACACCAGGAGGTGCACAGTTGGAGAACGTTGATCTCAAGAACATCTTGGAAACAGAATAGGGAGCGTGGTGGTCAAGGGCTACAGAAGATTGCTACTTGGGCTCTGGGCAGCTTGAGGGATTTTCCATACATGGATTTTACATCTGTTTGAAAGTGGCTTCAGATCTTTCTTCCTACTACATCAACGGCATTAACTCAGTATGATGTAGACTCTAGAAAGAGTGCAGAGAGGAGCAACAAAGATGATTAGGGGACTGGAGGCTAAACCATTTAAGGAACAGTTGCTGGAATTCTGTATGTCTAGTTTAATGAAGAGAAGGACTGGGGTGAGATGATAGCAGTCTTCCAATATCTCAGGGGTTACCACAAAGAAGAGGGCGTCAAGCTATTCTCAAAAGCACCTGAAGGCAGGACAAGAAGCAACGGATGGAAACTAACCAAAGAGAGTAACGACCTGGAATTAAGGAGAAATTTTCTGCCTCCAGAAATTGTGAATGCTCCAACACTGGAGGTCTTTAAGAAGAGACCGGACAACTATTTGTCTGAAATGGTATAGGGTTTCCTGCCTGAGCAGGGGGTTGGACTAGAAGACCTCCAAGGTCCCTTCCCACTCTTCTGTTCTGTTCTGTTCTGTTCTATTCTATTCATGTAGTTGAAACTGCCCTGAAATTGGGAGGGGGGGCAGTTGCATTATTTTGTGAGTTTCAGAATCTGTAAAAAAGTGTAAGTTTGAAAGCTTTTTAACTTCCCCTCAAGAGCCCAGACAGAACAAAGTTGAAGTTAACATCTGTTTTGCCAGTTTCCTCCTTCTCTTAAGCCAGGAAACGGTGTGCAAGCAGGCGTGTTTCTCTCCCCTTGCAGAAGATTTTCGTTTCTACCAAGGGTACATAATCCCTTCCTGGCGCAGTGGTCCTCCTTCCATTTCCTCGGTGTTTTAATTCTGCAAAAGTCAGTCACTGCGCTTGAAGTCATTGGAACCCGTAAGGTTTCACAGAGAATTAGAACGTAATTTACACCACAGGTAGTCCTCGACTTACACCCACAACTGAGCCCAACATTCCTGTGGCTAGGTGAGACAGTTGTGAAGTGAGTTTTGCCCGCTTTTACGACATTTCTTGCCACAGTGTGGTGAAGTGGATCACTGCAGTTGTTAAGACAGCAACACGGCTGTTCAGTGAACCTGGCTTCCCCCCCTTGACTTTGCTTGTCAGAAAGGGGATCGCATCACCCCGACACACTGCAACCGTCGTTAGGTACATGCCAGTTGCTAAGCCTCTGACTCTTGATCATGTGAGGCTGCAACAGTTGGAAATGTGAAAAAGAGTCCTCAGTCACTTTTTTCAGTGCCGTCGTAACTTTGGACGGTCACTAAATGAACTGGTGTAAGTCGAGGAGTGCCTGTGTAGACATCAGGCTTTGGAATAGAGTCTGGTTTCCTTCCCATGGGTAACATCATGGTTTTGTTGGATTTTTGTTGTCGTTGTTGCTTGGGAGAATCAGTTTCAAGATGGTTGGTCGTCCGAAGACAAGATCGTGTCTGCCATCTTCCGAGAAAGTTCAGTGCCATTCCCAAATAGGAGTTGTAGCCTACTCACGATGTATTTAAATATGTTGAACTGAAGTCAAGGGTTGTCTGGGTACAAACTCGGCAAAAGCAGACTGTTTTGGTGGTTTCCAGGGGTAAAACACGAATTTCGGTGGCAGAAGCAGAGTGTAATCACTTCAGCAACGTGGTCCAGTCCTTTCTGCCTAGATAGAAATCTGGTGCCAAGATAGATTAACAACAGATTCCACCCCTTTGCCTTCCCACCATGGACCCTCCCCCCCATCTTTTTAACTAGGTTGATTTTTAGAATATTGTGTTCATATCATTAGGTTTTATGCGATATCTTTCGATATCGTAAGCCACCCAGAGTTGCTGTGTGGTAAGATGGGTGGGTGATAAATTTTATAAATAAATAAATTAATTAAAATGAGTCTGCAGAGGGTCAAAATATTTTAATCCAAGGGACTTTTTTCCCTCCCTTCCTATCAATGGGGACACAGATTGATCAGCCGGTGGGCAAACGGAAGTTCAACGAGGCACCGCAGCTCCTATGAAGGAGTGATAGAATTGTGCAATCAATATTCTATCAGGATTTCTTTCCAGAACAGCTTTGTGTGTATGTGTTGTCTAAGAAACAGACTGAGGGTTTGTGTTTTGACAGGGACTCGGTTTGAAGAAGCCTTGCCAGGACCTCGTGGGTGGCTGTTGTGGTTTATTCATGCATATGCAAAGACATATGCAAATGTAGACACATACTAGAAGTCTGGTTACCAGTACAGATGGGTGGGGTGGATCAGTGACTGGGAGACATTCATAGCTACTGAAGAACTGATTCTGGAAACAATTCTTTGCTGTGCCCCATAGACACGAGTTATGGGGAGATGATCCAGATGACTTTAGAGTGGAGACGTATGAACCTTTGGCTGCATTGAACAGTTGTAGGAGACAGGTGATCAAGCAGGATGCAAGAAAGACAGGGCTGCTTTAAAGAGTTGCTGCCAAGAATAATCCAAAACTCCTTTTTGGAAATCGGATCTGATGAGAGGCACTAACCTATAGACTTGCAGGGGGTTCCCAACCTTGGCAACTTTGAGACCGGTGGGTTTCAACTCCCAGAATTCTACATGTGGCTGGGAATTCTGGGAATGGAAGTCCAGAGGTCTTAAAGTTGCCAAGTTTGGGAAGCCCTGTTCCAGAGGATCATTAGTTGGTGGTAAAGATTGAAGAGTTTCAATAACTTGTCACTGCCATTTTGTAATTGTTTGGATGGTTGCAGCCCAGATCTTCTGGTTTTCATCCCAAAAATGAGTCACCTGGTTAAGCATGTCATATGAACTCAACCAGTGATGGACTCCACATCTCCTTCTAGGTCATGATTTGCTTCCCCAAACTTCGCTTCATCGGGTATAGTAGACTGGGTGCTATTTCACTAAGCCATGATCCAACACTCAATCTGACACAAGGCATTAACCCGGAACAAACACGAACCCGCCCCATTATTATTTACTACAAATCAGGCAAAAACCTGATTTGTGAAGGCAGCTTTTATTGCACACTTCTCTACACTCACGTGTCTAAAACTGAAGATGGCAACAGCCGGTTGCAGTGCTGCAAAGCATGACAGGGGAAGCAAGCCCACTTAATTGCTTCCCTTTGCAAAAAATAAATATTAAAAGAAAATTTTAAAAAAAGCAATAAAAAAAATAAAAAAAAAACCCCAAGGTTTTGCAAAATTGCCCCAGGAAACCTGGGCTGTTTGGGAAAGGAGAACCATCCCGAGTCCAGATTTAGCAATGAGGATCGATAGAAAACTTTGGGGCACCGTAGCATCCGAAGAAAAGGACTTGCCTTCTGTAAGGCTGTGGCCCCTTTAAGATGAGGAACATCCTGTTAGATGGCTTGGGGGCCTCCCTGCAGCTGTGTCAGCCCCTACTTCCGTACATGCCGCTGGGGGTCTCTACCGAATCTGGGTTGGGATGTCCTGAGTGCAGCTTGCGGTCTGGGGGGGGGTTTGAAGTCCTTGCAGCAGGAGACCCCTTCTCTTTTTCCCCTTGCAAGAAAGCTGCAGTGAGTTACTGCAGCTTCCAGCCAGATGAGCTGCAGTTTTATTAGCGCGCCATCTCCCTTCCAGCTCTACAGATTCTGTGGCCAGCTACTTGGCTGACATCAAGTACTTTATGCAAGAAGACTCAGGGGGAATGGGCTGGGGAAAGCACCTAGATTTTACGTAGGACTCCTTTTTTCATGATTTGTTCCTTGCCTTAGTCCACCCACCCAGTTCTCTCTCTCTCTCTCTCTCTCTCTCTCTCTCTCTCTCTCTCTCTCTCTCTCTCTCTCTCTCTCTCTCTCCCCTCCACCCCCATTTGCCCACAGATAGTCTTATCTCAGTGTCTCCCCTTTGATCAGTCCCCGCCAGCAGCTCCTGCAAGGGGGTGGGATGAACCCAATGCTCTGCTTTAGAGGGATCCCAGATGAAGACAGCCAAAGAAGATTGCCCGTGCTTGCGGCTGTTCACTTAACCCCGTAAGTGCCACGCTTCTTTGCTTCCTGGGCAGATAGGTTGTGCTGGGTGCCAAGGCCCACCCCGCAGGAGAGGTAGGTGAAGATGGAGGCTTTGGGAAGTGCATTTAAAGGGGAGGAGGGTGCAGGGTGCATCCTGCCCTTGGGAGCCTTCCAGGGTTCCTTCAGAAGAAATATGTGGTCTCCAGAGAGAGAGAGAGGCCTAGCAGCGTTACAGCCCATCCGTTCTATAGATCGTTGGAGAATTGGTAGGAGTGGGAGCTGAGCATGTGTGGAACGTTGCTGTCCTTTCTAAAAATGGTATTCTGGTAAATTGCCACTATTATTAGCCTGCACTTGATAAATGGTAAATGCTGCGAATTAGGATTTTAATACGCTAGGGCTGGGGAATGAACTGGCCTTGGGCCGTGACATCTACCAAGTTGGGAATCTCACGATTTGGCAGTTTTCATTTCTTGAAAAAAATAAAAATAAAACTTGACTTGCATGTTGTCAGGGTTCAGACCGGTTAATCCGAGGCTGTTATGACCAAGTCTGAAGCAACTGCAGATTTTGGATCTACCGATGTGTCAGATCTGCTTCTCATTGTTTCGGTGGATGGATGATTCAGCATCCTTGGGGGGCGGGGGGGGGAACTTCTTGTCGATCTTCAGCTAATGCAAACACAATTAAGGATATGCTCCGTTGGCTAAGGATCAAAATCCTCCCCTAAGGTAATTTAAAATTGTTGTTGTTTTATCGAGAAAAGTGGAATCTTTGCTTTTTTTTTCAAAATACCAAAGGCAAATGAGTTGATGGATTTGAGCAGCGTGTTTTAATTCCTTATTATTTGCTTTGCTGGGATAATTCAAGCTTCATTTACTCTGCAAATGCTAAGGCATAGCATGAGTCTGCGTGATTTGGAGTTGGTATTGTGCATTTAAAGTTCCTGAAACTTCTAAAAAACTGTTTCTCTATGCTGTGTATATTAAGCAATGTGTTCGTAAATGTAGCTCTACCACACTCAGCGATGATTTTAATTGTGCCGCTAAGGAGCTTTTCAGATTATGACTATAGGAGGCAACAGATATACAATTATGGATTTTTCTTTCGCAGAAATGTCTGAGTTTGTGTGATCCTAGGAAAAAATATGGTGGCTTCAGGCACAGATCAAGTCCAAAGTAATTTCTAAGGCAGTCTTTCTCGACCTTAGCAATGTTAAGAAGTATAGACTTTACTTCCCAGAATTCTCCAGCCAGACTTTTTTAAAGTTGCCAAGATCGAGAGACCCCGTTCCAGGGCATCTCAGTTCTTGCATTTGAACTGGAACTGAGTGGACCTACAAATTCAGGTAGCGACTTAACTTTGGTTTAGACATTTGAGTCAATCCTAACTGGGTTTCTAAACAACCGCCATTAGTAATTACCATCCTGATCTCATATTGGTATAATACGATAACTCTCAGTCGGCTTGTGCATCTGTCTAACATGGTTAACTCTTTTTTTTTTTTATAAAAGGAAGCGGCAGGTCCAGATCTGAACTGGCAAAAGTGGCTTTGTTTTCCCCCCCCTCTCTTTTGGCTTCAGTTGTTTGATGTTTTGGAACATCAATGAATCGTTTAAAACTTGGAAACCTGGGATCGCATCATGTATTAGGAAATCCTTCGGGGGCAGGGACGAATGAAAAATCCGAAGGCTATTTTTAAAAAAATTTTCTGTAGTATTTTGTTGACTGAAATCCTACAAAGCTATTCAGGGTCACTCGTTGAGATGTTCAGCTATAGAAATCAAATAAATATGTAATATAGGTGTAACTGTGTTACGTGTAGTCCTCGATTTACGACTGTTCATTTTGTGACCATTCGAAGCTAGAACAGCACTGAAAAAAAGCGACTTAGGATCGTTTTTCACATTTGGGACCGTTGCAATATCCCCAGTATGGGATTGAAATCTGGGCACTTCACAAGTAACTCATATTTACGACCGTCGCAGTGTCCCCAGGTCACGTGATCCCCTTTGGCGACCTTCTGCCAAGCAAAATCCGTGGGAAAGCCGGATTCACTTAACAACCGTGTTACTAACTTCACAACCGCAGGGATTCATTTGTCAAATGTGGCCAGAAAAGTCATAAAATGAGGCAAAACTCACGTAATGGCTGACTTACTCCGCAATGGAATCTTGGGGCTCCATTGCGGTCGTAAGTCGAGGACTACACGGTGTCAGGGCGCCAGTTCTGAGAGCTTCTTTCAATCCGCTCTGCTGGATCAGCTTCCACATAGTGCTGAAGAGATGCATTTTCAAATGATAGTATCTTGTTCTGGTGGCACAGTGGTTAGAAGGCAGCATTGCAGGCAAATTCTGCCTACTGCCAGAAGTTCGATCCTGACCAGCTCATGGCTGATTCAGCCTTCCATCTTTCCAAGGTCGGTAAAATGAGGACCCAGATTGTTCAGGGTGATATGCTGACCTTTCTAAACCACTTAGAGAGGGGGCTGTAAAGCACTATCTCCCTCCCTCCCTCCCTCCTTCCTTCCTTCCTTCCTTCCTTCTTTCCTTCCCATGGTGGCACAGTGGTTAGAATTGCAGTATTGCAGGCTGACTCTGCCCACTACCAGGAGTTTGATCCTGACCAGCTCACAATTGATTCAGCTTTCCATCCTTCTGAAGTCGGTAAAATGAGGATTCAGATTATTGAGGGCAATATGCTGACACCCAGAGAGTGCTGTAAAGCACTTTGGGGCAATATATAAGTCTAAATGCTATTGCTATTGCTTCAAAATAAAAGTAAGAGAGAAGAATCCTGTTCCTCAAATCCTAACTTGGACTGCCATCTAGCATCGCTGAATGGTGAGGCTGTCTCTTCCAAACAGCCCTGGACCACAGACTCATTCTGGAATCTCAGTTAAAAACAGGAGCTGAATTCAGAACTCTACAGAACTGTCTGAACTGTTCAGAACTGATGTGAGTTTAACAGAAAGGGAGAGTTGTCAGACCATCGCATTCTATTTAATAGCTCCACCCAATCAATCCTGACCCCCTCCCCACCACATGTAAATACTTCCTAAGTAGGTTTTCCTGGGACATTTAAACCCCCATTTTACAATCTAATGTTATGCAAATGAAGATGGTTTCTTATAATGTAGGCAATGCTGGCATTGAATCTGAAGCACTTCAGCTGTTGTGTTCTCGGTATAAATAACATCAGATGCATAATTCATTTCCAACTTTTCACATTTCTTTAAGACTTTCTCTGTACAATGAAAACTTGGCTTTCCTTTCACTGCTGTTGGTATACAAATAATAAACTGCTCATCGGGAATAAACGCTACTCCTTGGTTTCCCAATCTTTCCATAAAATTAGGCAGTTGGTGGCAAACAACGAGCAGATGCTTGATACGGACTAGTGACTGCCAAATAGTTTTCTAACTGACATGTCAGGAGAAAATCAAATCCAGTGTGCTTTTGGATTTTTTTAGTAATTCCCCCCCCCCACCTGATTAAAGATTTTTTACAGAGGGGAAATGACACCTTGTCACAGAAGTTAAAATTCACAACAAGGATGGTCTTGTGGTAACCTGCCTAACAACCAGCAGTGACCCATTTTACGACCATCATAACTTATAACCCAAATGGGCAGGATACATTACAGTTGTAACTTGAGGATTTCCTGTAAAATACAAGCTTGATTTAGGAGCTTGCTGCTATTAAGAGAGTGCAGAATCTTAATTTTGGGGGCTACACCTGATTCAGGGGGGTGGGGCATGAATAAAAATCTCATTTATTTAGGCATCATTTATTTAGCTAAATTGTAATTTGCTTGAGCAGGGACTGGACTAGAAGACCTCCAAGGTCCCTTCCTATTCTATTCTATTCTATTCTATTCTATTCTATTCTGTTCTGTTCTGTTCTGTTCTGTTCTGTTCTGTTCTGTTCTACTCTACTCTACTTCTATTCTATTCTATTCTATTCTATTCTATTCTATTCTATTCTATTCTATTCTATTCTATTCTATTCTATTCTATTCCGCGTTTTTTTTTAAAAGAACAATCTGTTTTTCCTGTTTAGTCTGCCACTTGTTCTAGAGCTTCTGTCACCCTCAATGTTAGGAATCATCAGTTTGGTGGGATTTAGGTAGAATTAAATATGACTAGAAAAAGCCATACTTGAAATGCTGGACCGTCTCTTCGGATAAAATATAGGTGCCACGAGAGGGCGCCACTGAGATGATATCATTCTATTTTGCAAAACAAATGGGATCCGTGCCAGGAAAAGCAGCCGGGGGCTTCAAACCATGCAACCGTCTTTTGCAGACGGTGTTTGGCCCGTTATTCAGTGTTTTTAGATCAACCTGGATCTAAAGGATGTAAATATTTGGTGTAAATATTTGTATGAGTGAAACTGATCTAAATTTTGGACGATTCCTATTCCTATTTCACTTTTGAAATCTCTTTTTACCTTCTTCCCCCGCCACTGAAAAAGCAAGTTTCCTTGTAGTTTTAAATTCTGTATCCGCTGTTTTTGGGTCGACTGTAGCCGCAGAGATTCTGTTGGTTTTGTGCGACATTCTACATGTGGTACTGATGGAAGAAAATATTCGTAGCTCAGGGTGGAGAGGAGGGGTCCCTGGTGCTCTTTGAGCTTGGTAGTTTTCTTGCCGATGTTTCATGACCGAGCTAGGTAACATCATCAGTTCTAGAAGGGAAGGCGGTTTGCTCTCTGTTCATATGTAGTAGTTTGCCCTGCGAGTATTGGAGGGAGTGCTTTTGGTGGTTCCTGATGAACACTCCCACCAACAGTGACAGGACAAGCGAAGGTATATAAACAGAGAGCAAACCTTACTCCCTTGTAGCCCTGATGATGTTGCCTAGTTGGGTCATGAAATGTCTACAGAAAGAACCAAGGACCCCACTGTCGTCGTCCTCCTCCCCACAAACCCTTCTTCCTTCTAGCGCTGCTGATGTTACCTAGTTGGGTCATGAAATGTCTGCGAGAAAACCACCAAGCTCAGAGAGCACCCAGGACCCCACAGTCCTCCTCCTCCTCCTCTCCACAAACCCCTCTCCCTTCTAGCACTGATGATGTTCTCTAGTTGGGTACTGAAATGTCTGCAAGAAAACAACCAAACTCCGAGAGCACCAAGGACCCCACTGTCGTCGTCATCGTTGTCGTCGTCCTCCTCCTCCTCTCCACAAACCCCTCTCCCTTCTAGCACTGATGATGTTACCTAGTTGGGTACTGAAATGTCTGCAAGAAAACAACCAGAGAGCACCAAGGACCCCACTGTCGTCGTCGTCGTCGTCCTCCTCCTCCTCCTCCTCCTCCTCCTCCTCCTCTCCACAAACCCCCCTCCCTTCTAGCACTGATGATGTTACCTAGTTGGGTCATGAAATGTCTGCAAGAAAACCACCAAGCTCAGAGCGCGCCAAGGACCCCACATTATACATGCGTGCAACACTCCTCCATGTGGCTCACGGATATGGAAGTTACCTATCTTGAGTTCTGTTTTGCTTTTCTGCTTTTTCCTCCATTTCGGTCACCAATCGGTCTTTGGCGGATGAGACCGAGATGCAAAACAGGAGCATCAAAAAAACAGGCCTTCTATCAGAGCCTTGATCTGTTGCAGAGTAGAGAGATCCCTTCTGTGCTCAGTTCAAATTGCATTTGTGATGAATATTAGCTTTCCTGCTTGCCTTTTCAGAGCCCATTCATATAGTAGTCAAGGAAACCAACGCTCTGTTTGAATAAAATCTCAGTTAACAAAACTGTGAAAAATGAGTGTTCGGTACGGCTTCCTTTTCCTTAGGCAGTTTACATTTTTGTGGGTGCTGTTTGGTCTCTGCTTTTGTATCAAGAGCAAAAGCAGAGAATGAATATTGATACGAAATTAAGAACAGATGTTGAGAGATTAATCTAAGTGACAGATTATCTGAGGCAACAAAGAGGTCGGATTGTATTCAAGTTACTATAGACATAACCCCGAGGCTGCCCTTGATGCCGATGATGTTAAAACAGATGTCCTTGTTTTGCCAAGGCTGACAACCAGGATATTAATTGCTAGTTATTAATTGTGTTGTTATTTGGTTGCAGATGTGAGTAAGAAATGTGATAGAAAAATAAAACATCCCTGGCTGAGCCTTCCGGTGTTTGCATCCTTAACATTGTGAAAAAGTGCCAAGTGTGCTGTGAAGTGTAAATAATTATTTTTTAATAATAAGTAAATAAACCTAGTTGGAAAAGGAAACTGTGGTTTATTGGATGGCTCATTTCGGCCTTGCTTGTGCTCGGAAGCTTTGCCTAAAAAATATGTCCTCTGTGAACAAGCGTCTTTTATTTTAATTTCTGGTTTTGGCCTTATCCGTCAATATCCTTTTTGAAAAATATAATAATAATAATGACAATAATGATAATAACAACAACAACAACAACAATAATGATGATGATGATGTTGGAGGTGACCTTGGAGGTCATCTAGTCCAACCCCCCGCTCAGGCAGGAAACCCTATACCAGTGATGGCGAACCTTTTAGAGACTGAGTACCCAAAAAATTGGCCCCGCCCCCGCTTCACTCTTTCAGGGGGGCTGCTGTAGAGGAGGGGGTCACGGGGGAGGCAAGGCTGGGGTGACGATGCGTGTGTCCACAGAGAGGGCTCCGAGTGCCGCCTCTGGCACCCGTGCCATAGGTTCGCCACCACTGCCCTATACCATTTCAGACAAAAGGCTGTCCAGTCTCTTCTTAAAAACTTCCAGTGTTGGAGCACCCACAACTTCTGGAGGCAGGTTGTTCCACTGGTTAATTGTTCTCACTGTCAGGAAAATGAACATTTTTTTGGGGGGGGGGGAACACATGCCACAGAAGTTTTCTGGGACAAGACTATAGAATCAATAGGTGTCTTTATACAGTAGCAGGAGTATAGTCTCTGGCTATTTTTATCTTTATGGTGGTAAAAAAAAAAATGGGACACAGTTTCACTGTTGTGGTGGTAAAGCAGTGGTAAAAAAATAATCACCCATTTAGTGGGGTTATTGCTGAAGTACAAAAGGAAATATATCATGGCGATGGCTTCGCTTTTCTTGGGCAGAGAACATCTGAACGCCTACGACATTTGCCACTATATTCAACATTTTTTAAATTGATTTAAAACATTTGAATAACTGCCTGTCTTATAACCAATTCCGGGTAGCTCCTGACCAAAAACATGACCTGACTGCAATTGAAAATGAAGTTCTAGAAAGTTCTCCCATTATTAGCGGGATTCAACTGACACGATTCTTTTTAAGAAATTGCGTCCAACCTGCAGATTATCTCCATCCCTTAAACCAATTAGCAAGAACGCTGTGCAGATATAGTTCTTGACTGACGGCCACGAAATTGAGCCCGAAATTTCTGTGGCTAAGGGAGACAATTGTGAAGTGAATTTTGCCCCATTTTACAACATTTCTCGCCACTGTTGTTCAGTGAATCACTGCAGCTGTTAAATTAGTAACGGGGATATTAATGGAATCTGGCTTACCCACTTGGCTTTGCTTGTCATTAGGTCACAAAAGAGGGATCACGTGACCCAGGAACATTGCAACCGTCATAAATATGAACCAGCTGCCAAGTATCTTTATTTTGATCTTGTGAACACGGGGATCCGCAACAGTCGTAAGTTGAAACATGGTCATAAGTCACCCTTTTCCCATCCTGCTTAACTTCAATCGGTCACTAAACTAACTAGGATTACCTGTAGTGATGGTGGTCGAAAATGAAAGCTCAGAAAGATCTCCCATGGTTAGTGGGACTCTACTGACGTCGTTCATTGGAAGAAATCGTGTTTCATCCGCAGGTGACGGCTGTCGTTTCAACTTGACTAGCAAGAATGCAGGCTGCAGATCCAGAGCAGCAACAATGGTGTATAGCTACACAAATGTTTCCGAGGTTCCCCCCTTTTTCCTTTCCTCCGAAGGGCAGTTCACATAATGGGACAGAGGCCTGAGAAAGTTTAAATCCTCACTCAGCCGTGAAGTGCACTCAGCGACCTTGGGAACAAGACCGGCTGACCTTGGGACAATTGCCATCTCCCCGCCTAACGTATCGAGTAGCTTTTGGTTAGCAAATGCGCTAAGAAGCTTTCAGAGTGTCGTGATAAATTGAGTGGCATTGCATTGGTACATGATATGTCTGCGGCACAATGTGTTCTAGGAAGCCGAGGGCAGGGAAGGCGAGCCAGGTGACCCTCTAGATGGGAACATCCGATCGGCAGAAAATGCTGAATTTTTTATTTTTTGTAGGGTCCCCTAGTTTAAAAATGGGAGCAGCCGAGCATTTTTCTTAGAGGTGCAACAAGCTGGTTTTCAAATGGTTTTAAATCTCTACTTGACTGCAAAAGTTATTTCCCAAGTAGCTCCCTGTTGAAGGAAGAACTCCAAGGGAAAAATGATATACATTTGATTTTGGAAATGTTTCTCTGATGGCCCTTCTGCTGAGGTTATGGGCAATCAGGCTCTTAAGAGAAAAAACAAAACAAAACTAAATTTGGGAAGCAATATCCATTCCTTACATTACAGTTTGTAATGCTTATTATAAAATGAGTTTACCACTGGGGACGGAAAACTGTTGGTCTCTTTTCCTAAGACTGTGAGAACAGGGAATTCAGAATGTGTTGGAAACACGTCTCCTTATTCGCTTTTTCTAAGGCAAGGCAATGGAATCCACTGCTCCTTTATGGATATAGTTTTCAGGGCTTAACACATTAAACATATTTGCGAGGAAAGAGCTGTGCCTGGGGGGATGGAATTTGTTCTAGAAAGGCATTAAGGGTTGATTCACAACCTTGCACAGTAACTACATCTACTTTTCAAAGTGCGTAGTTTATTCCAGAGGTGTGAAAATTCTGAAACTCTTACAACTGTGAAGGGAGAGGCAGAAATACAAAAGCACAACTTTCCCTACCAGGTGAGGGAAGGTCAATTAAAAAGGGAATTTTAAAAGGAAAGAGACCAAGAGTTCTTCTCCAACTTAGTTTTGATTCACATAGGCCACAACAGGAAGTCCTTGACCTACAATCATTCACTTAATGACTGAAATTAGAACGGCACTGAAAAAAGTGACTGATGACTGTTTTCCCACACATACAACTTTTGCACCATCCCCAAGATCACGTGATCAAAATTCAGTGGCTTGGAAACTGGCATGTACTTACGACGGTTGCAGTGTCCCAGAAGTCACGTGATGGATCCCTTTTGGCGACCTTCTGACAAGGAAAGCCAATGGGGAGGCCAGATCCACTTAACAACTGTGTTACCACCTTAACTGTAGCAATTCAGTTAACCACTGCAGCAAGAAAGGTCGTAAAATGGGGCAAAACCCATTTAACAACTGTCTCGCTTAGCAACAAAAATTCTGGGCTGAATTGTGTCATAAGTCTAGGACAGGGCTTTTCAACCGTTTCACCCATTGTACCACTTTTAGGATATGGCAATATCCGAGTACCACCAGTCGCATAGCAAGGTGTCAAAAACGTGACCAAAAAAAAAAAAAAAGGAAAAAAGTAATAAAGTACAGGTAGTCCTTGACTTACAACAGTTCGCTTAGTGACTGTTCGAAGTTACAATGGCACTGAAAAAAGTGCCTCCCAAGCCACAGCCGAGCAAGACACCTGCCTGCCCCCCCGGTGGCACTCTTCCTCCTGTCCGAGGTTTTCATTGTTGTGAGCATTTCTGTTGAGGATTGGCAGCGGGGGTGGGGTGGGGAGTGTTTGGTTTTTATTCCCCCCATCTGCTGGGTGTTGCAGCAGGTTTTGGTCAATTCACATGACCTTGGGACACTGTGACCGTCATAAATATGAACAGTTGCCAAGCATATGAATGTAAATCACAAGACCCTGGAGATGCTGCAACATTCCAGCTGATCGGCACTTCTTCAGGGCTCAGCAGAAGCGCCAGGATCAGTGCCGCTTTCCAGCTGATTGGTGCTTCTTCAGGGCTCAGCAGAAGTGCCAGGATCAGCGCTGAGCTCCAGCTGGAGCCTGGCGCTGATCCTGGTGCTTCCACTGAGCCCTGACAGCCCCGAAGAAGCACCAATCAGCTGGAAAGCGGCACTGATCCTGGCGCTTCCGCTGAGCCCTGACAGCCCTGCAGCTCCAGCCGTCTCTCGCTCAGGCTTGTGCAGTGCTGCCACCAGTTCAGCTCATTCCCCTCCCCCGCTACCACATTTCTAGGATGGTCGCGTACCACCTGCCAGGTGCCAATGTACCACAGGTGGTACCCGTACCACTGGTTGAAAAGCCTTGGTCTAGGACTACCTATATAGGAATAATGTAACCAAAGATACTATTTGGTGTATCAATGAAAACTCAAGTACGGCAGAATGTCTGTGGAGATTCTCAGTCCTTCAGGCCATGGTTGTTCCAAAGATGTTTTTTCAAGAGGCAACTGAACTTCCTTAGTTTTTCTCTGAAGACGTTTTGCTTCCCATCCAAGAGTGGAAGACACTGAAGCTGAAGAAGCTTCTGGGATGAAAAACGAAACGTCTTCAAAGAAAAACAAGGAAGTCCAGTGGCCTCTTGAAAAAGCACCTTTGAGACCAAGCACTGCAGAGGAAAACGGTGGCTTACTGGAATCTGTGTTCGACAGAAGCGCTCTTGACGCAATACATTTTGAATTCTGCATGCATCTTCCCATTCATTCCTTTTATGTATCTCCTCCAAAATAAGCCTCACTGAATTCGTTGAGAGTTGTGGGGCTTAATTATGTGTATACTGGATTACGACTTTTGTGTTTGTTTATTCATTTATTAAACTTTTATCCCGCTGTTACTGTTTCGGGGGGGGGCAGGTGTTATTCACTTTTGATATGTGAGGGTTGTCTTGGGTAGGTATTTTCATGGAACAGGCGAAAATGCTGTTGAAAGGTATTTTGTATGTTGCATCTCCTGTGATTAATGACGTATGTAAGCATTATTTGCAAGTATGGGAGATGGATGAGGCTTCCACGTTCCCCAAATAGTTGGAAAATACTAATTGGTTTAAAAAAAAAACAACCCCTGGGAAACAATGACTGGAATTGCCATATAGCCTTTATTATAAATATTGTAAACGATGCTGTCTGGGTGGATACATCAATTCTGATTTATTGCAGAGTCTGGAGCAATACTCAGTTGGGCTTCAAAGTGGATATATGTGCCTCTCTTTGGTCTGTTTACTCTTCCCAAAAGAACATTTCTACAAACAAGTCTTGAAACAACTGCACTTCAACTCCTTTCTTCGCTAATTATGCTTGTGAGAATGTCTGATTAAAGTCGATCTGAAAGGGAAAGGAAAAGGAAGGCAATTATAACGTGAATAAACAAAAATTCTGCTCGGCAGAGATTTTATAGGGGGCACTTATTCCGACTCGCAATTCACCCATTTCTTTGTTTGGAAACCTAGACCGATATACAGATAGGCACCTATAGGCTCAGATTGTACATCTTGCGAAGTCGTGGTTTCGTCAACCGTGAACCACCACCACCCCCAAATAAACAAACCACATTATGGCATGGCAACCTACCGTCTCCCTCTTTCTGTCTCTCCATCTCGAATCGTCTCTTTTTAAAGCAGGATAGTTTTATTTGTAGGCCTTGAGCGGGTTTCTGACTCCCGCTGTCATTTGCAGAAATGCTCGGTTGTAGAATCAGTGTCTGTGGGCTGTATGGTGCTTTCTGGAAATTTGCATAAATAGGCAGAAAAAACTCAAAAAACCCCAGAGAGTTTTTGTTTGGGTCCTGATCTGTCTCTCTTAACAAAACAGAATTGACGTTCTGACGGTTTCTAACAAGCTAACCAAAAAGTGAATTTCTCTAGTCTACAGAAAGTCCTCAATTCAGAAACATTCGTTTAGTGCAGGGGTAGGCAACCTTGGCTCTTTTATGACTTGTGGACTTCAACTCCCAGAATTCCTGAGCCAGCCATGGGAGTTGAAGTCCACAAGTCATAAAAGAGCCAAGGTTGCCTACCCCTGGTTTAGTGGCTGTTCAAAGTCACAACGGCACTAAAAAAAAAGTGACTTATGGTCTGTTTTCACACTTATGACCGTTGCAGCATCCCCGGGGTCATGGGATCCAAATTCGGCCGCTTGGCAATTGGCTCACATTTATGATGGTTGCAGTGTCCTGGAGTCGTGTGATCCCATTTTTGCAAACTTCTGACAAGCAAAGGGAATGGGGAATCCAGGTTCACTTAACAATCGTGTTATTAACTTAAGAACTGCAGTGATTCATTTAACAACTGTGGCAAGAAAAGTCGTAAAACGGGGCAAAATTCACTTAACCACCATCTCAGGAACAGAAACATTGGGCTGAATTGTATTCATAAGTCGAGGAACTACCTGTACAGAGAGGCAGGGGGTGGTTTCAAAGAAGCTTACTTAGAAAGGGGCTTTTGCAGCATCGTTGTCTTTCAGTTGTGATCTACAGGTAACCCTTGATTTACAACCCTTCGTTTAGTCACCACGTGAAGTTACACCGCCACAAAAAAAGGTGACTTACAACCAGGTCCTTGGACTTAACGACCATTGCAGCATTCCCCCAGAGTCACGTGATCAAAATCCGGGCACTTAGCAACTGGCAGGTATTTATGCCAGTTGCAACGTCCCAGGATCTTGTGATCACTATTTGTGATCTTCTCTGCTGGCTTCTGACCAGTAAAGGCGAAAGGGGAAAAAAAACTAGATTCAGTCAAAAGCCGCAGCAATTTACTTAACATCCACCCAAAAAAAAAAAAAAAGACTGTAGAATCGGGCGTGACTCACTTAATAACAATGGAAATCCTGGCCCCCGATTGTCGTCGTAAGTCGAGGACTGGATCCTATGGGGCTGCTACAGCTGCCAGGAGACAGCAAGGGAGAATTGTGGTGTTCCAGAGGGCCTGACCTATTTCGCTTGGAAGCTACGGATGTTTTTTCACTGCTGTGACTTCCCCTGTCCCAGCAGGAGCCTCAGCAGGAGAAGAGAGCCCTCCGGAGTCATTTCTTGAAGTCTCTTTACTCTATTTTGGGAGGCAGGATCAATGCAAGCTTCCGGAGTCCCGGAAGTTGAGGACGTGTCAATCTATTCCTGCTAAGCTTCTGTTTAGGGCACCTGTCCAAATTCCTTCTGGTCTGGAGTGCTTGTTAAAATCCTGTCCCGCTTCTATCTATTTCCAAAGGCAAACAGAGCTTAAAATGGAAAACAGAAGGCCGCTTGTCCCAAATGTAATGGCCTGTACAGGTAGTCCTTGATTTACGACCACAATTGAATCCAAAAATTTCTGTCGCTAAGTGAGACAGTCGTTAAATGAATTTTGCCTCATTTTATGACCTTTCTGGCCACAGTTGTTATAAGTGAATTACTGCAGTTGTTAGGTTAGTCACAGGGCTGTTAAATGAATCTGGCTTCCCCATTAACTTTCCTTGTCAGGAGGTCGAAAAAAGGGAACACGTGACCCCGGGACGCTGCAACCGTCGTAAATATGAATCCATTGCCAAGAGTCTGAATTTTTGATTCCGTGACCGTGGGGACATTGCAACGGTCATAAGTGTGAAAAACGGTCATAAGTCCCTTTTTTCAGTACCGTTGTAACTTTGAGTCACAAATGTGGCAAGAAAAGTCGTAAAACGGGACAAAACTCACCTAAGAAATTTCTCACTCACAATTGACTCAATTGTGCTTGCAAGCTGTCAATCGTAAATCTGAAATGAAGTCCTGTAAAACAGGAATAAATAGCATATAGGTTGTCCTTGACTTGCAACCGATTAGTTACCAAGGCATTGAAAAAAGGATGACTTTCAACCAGTCCTTGCTCTTATGACCGCTGCAGAGTCGGGCTTTTTGTAGTTGACTTGTATTTACGACAGTTGCGGCATCCCGGACTCGTGTGATTGCCGTTTGTGACTTTCCCAGCCCTCTTCCAACAAACAAAGGCAATGGAGGAAGCGGGATTCATTTAACGACCACATGGTTCGCTTAAGCCGTGCAGCTTCGGTCAACCACTGTGGCAGGAAAGGTGGTAAACATGGGTGCAACTGAGTTAACAACAGCTTTGCTTAGTGACAGAAAGTCTTGTCCCGTTCTAGTCATAAGAGCAGGACTAGCTATAATTGGGTTGGTGATGCATATATTTCTTCTCCGTAAATGGTGGCGTTTCTCCTTGTCTCCACCGAAAACACGTCTCCAATCAGGATAAATAGTCCGAGAATGCTCACTGTATCCTCGGATGAGCTTCTGTTGATTGCCTGATGGGACTTCCATCCAAGACTCTCGTCTCTTTGAAGGGCCGTAAGCCGAGCAGAACTGCAGCCTTTGAGTTGTAATGAGAGAAGTTCATCTGGGTCCTGGGTCAAACGTGTAGGGAGATGGTCGACACAGTCACCTGTCTTCTTCTCACTCCCACCAAAACATGTCTTAACCAGAACAAGAGAATCTTCCTCCCCTTGAATCGATCCTTACCATACATTGGGGACCTTCGTGAGGTCTTCTCCAGCTGTTCCATCCCATGGACAGAGATACGACTCAAGTGCCTGAAAAATAGGCCATTTTGGAAGCAGTTCTTTCACCCTGAAATTTCTACCTCATCCCCCACCAACCCTGGCCCAGCATTTAGAAAACTCCACAAGGACTGAGCCATGTCTCCGAGAGTCATTGAAACGCAAATTGTTGACTCCCTGTTCTCCAACAACTTTGCTTTTCACGGTTGGTCAGAAACAGGCTGACTTTTTTTTTTTTTCAAAATTTTTTTATTTATTTTTCCATCATAAAAAGAACAATCATAGGTAATCACAATAAACAATCAAACCCCCCCCCCAGACTTCCCAAACCTAATCCCAGGATAATATTCATATAAAAGTAAAAGTAAACAAATACTAATATCTCTAACTCCACAAAATATCTTAATCTACCAGAAAGGATAGAAATAAACAAACTTAAAAAAAATCTAAAAACCTAAATTATATTCTACCACTCTATGTTTCTTTTGAATATAAACAATCCATCTTCTCCATATTGATAAAAATTGTTCATTTGAATGGTTCTTCAAGTAAGCCGAAATCNGGATAAATACGAGACATAGTTGAAGGATCCAAGTGCCATCTATAAAACATCTTATAAAAATTTTCACGTAAATTTTGTGCTTGTGTAAACTTCACATTTCTCACCCAGATCAACTCCCAAGTGTCCATAGGTATTGTTTCTCCTATATTTTGAGCCCATAGAAACAGGCTGACTTTGAAAGGGCGTGGGGGACTCCTCTACTCCACTTTTGGTTTGTCCCAACTTCAATTCTTGGAGCCCTTCATTCAAGGACTCGGGTGATCCTCTGGTCCAAAGTGGTGGCAAGGATAAATCTAGACATAGTTCCATTTATTTATTTATTTTAATTTGCTTTGACTCCTTCCTCCTTTGACCCACCATCTGTGGCTTTCAAGGAGAAAAAGAGAAGAAAAGAACTCAAATGTCATCCAGATAAGACTCAGGGTCATCTTGTGGCCTTCTTTCTACTTCGTGAGGCATCTAGCCAGCAAGGGGCTGAGATGGACAGGGAATCCAGCCAATCGTTTTCTCTGGAAGGCTTGGTTCCAGAAACCCCCTCCAACCTCCACCACAGCTGATTGGCACAGCCGCAGCACGCTCTGTAACCGAGAGTTTGTCACTTGGACTTCAGAGTGTGGCTACATTAGCAGCAGCTGTCTGAGCTTATCAGCCTGGGGCGGGAGGGATGGGGAAGAAGAATCTCCCCCTCCCACCTCTTCTTCTCCTTTGCTGATTTTATCATATATCACTGCTTCCTTCCTCCCTCCCTCCCTCCCTCTCTCCCCTCCCTCCCTTGCTCTCTGTCTTTCTGCTTTGTTTTGTTTTCTTCTTTCCTTCCTTCCAATCTCCCCACAGCTCCTCAACGGTTCTCATTCGGTCCCTCCAGAGCGCACCCCAATGAGAGTTTTCCAACACAGCTCCAGAGGAGCCGTTCATCTGCAGACAGGCGAGGAAAGAGTGCTGCAGAGGAGAGGCAAGAGGCAAACAGCTGCTGGGCAACCCGATTTTGGTCCTCGGTGACAAACTGGGGGCCGCTCCGGTATAGCCAGGCGTGAGGCAGAAAGTTGTGCCTTGGCTGGGAAGTTAGGAACTTGGCTGGGAAGTCAGCAACAACGTGCAGCTGGCCTTCTCCATGGACGGGAGGGCTTCTTCAGCTCAATGAGACCACCTGAGGAATGTGCAATTCCTCTCGGAGAGGAAAGCAGCATTGCAAGCCGAACCCAGAAGGGAGTAAGGTGGAGTTTTGCTCTCCGGCTTCTTTGGAGATCTAGAAGTGAGGGGTGAAGAAGGAAGGTCTTATGAAGGAAGAGGCGGACGAGACACAGGACTCCATGCCAGCAGCCAAGATGACCGAGACACTTCAACTGCCATCGCTGCAAGTGTCAGAGCCACAGGCCGTGGTGGAGCACGTCCATGCCTGGTCCAGCTCTTCCACTCCAACCTTACGCCGAAGGCGTTTCAAGATACGCCGCGTACGGAACGCCGAAGAGCAGAATCCGGAAACGGCCACCTCCTCCTCCTCTAAGGAGTTCCTTCAGCTTCCCTCCATTGAAATTACACCATCCAGTGATGAAGACACTCCTTGGTCCAACTGCTCCACGCCTAGTGCCTCTCCCCGGCGCAAGCGCTTCCTCCTTCGGAAGTGGTTGAATGTGAGGGAGAAGAAAGAATGCAGTGAGAGCAGGTAGGTGGCCTCTGTTTATTCCCCTCCATCCCTTTCATGGTTTCCATTGTCCCAGGCCAGGGAGCTGAAACTGGGGTCTTTCTCTGGATGTCCCATAGCCCATATTCCATCATGTCTCTGTTGCCCTCTACTGGCTAACCTAGAGCCATCTGATGCCTGTGTGGTTTGTTTTCATGGCCTCGTTTTGCACCCAGTACAGGTAGTCCTCGATTTACAACCACAACTGAGCCCAAAATTTTTGTGGTTAAATGAGTTTGTCCCATTTTACGGCCTCTATTGCCTCAATGGTTAAATGGATCCCGGAAGTAACCCGGTTGTTGAATGGATCTGGCTTCCCCATTGACTTTGCTCATCAGAAGGTCGCAAAAAGGGGATCACGTGACCCCAGGACACAGCAACCGCCATAAATGTGAGTCAGTCGCCAAGCGTCTTAATTTTGATCACAGGACCGCGGGGATGCTGCCGAAGTCGTAACTGGGGAAAACGGTCATAAGCCCCTTTTGTCAGTGCCGTGGTAACTTTGAACTGTCACTAAACTGTTGTAAGTCGAGGACTGCCTGTAGATTCTTGCTTTCTAAGATCTTTAGAAAGTTTCAGAGGAAAACTGAGGGAATTACCTTATAAGCAATATTTGTTGAAACAAGACATGGTAAACACGTGAGGCACTTGCTCACATCTGGATGAAGGTATCTGAAGCACAGCTGGTGACCGTCTCTATACGTGTAGAAGATGCTGGAGTACTTTTTACGTTTGTTCATAAACTGGAACTGTGTGATGCATCCCTGGATCACGTCTGCAGTAACTACAGGTAGCAGCACGTAGAATATTGGTGAACTAATCTGTTTCTTAATCTGGACAGGAAATTGCTAATTCCAGTAAGAAATTCTCAGCTAATTCAGAGCCGGTCAGGGATGGTGATCAGTTTTGTCTAATGTGCTTCTCCTTGTTCCAAAAATGACAAGCAATTCTTAAATTTGGGTGGCTTGTATCTTAAGTAAAAAATCGGTGCCTAAACAACTCAAGTCTCATCATTATGATGAAGAAGTAACTTCTGATGCTTCTAGCATCAAGAAGGATGGCTTCCCTGGAAGGTAAATTCAGGATGACTCTATTAAAATTCTCAGTTGAATCAAGTGCTTGGTTGATTAATTAGCTTCCTTCTAATTAACATTAGAATTTCACAGAAGCTAAAGTTCTGAGGATATTTAACCAAGGTTCCTTTAATAGCCTTCATTACAACCAAAAAGAAATCTCATCGATTCTAATTAGGTAGTCAATTAATGACATCCAAGTTACTTAATTTCATGTATTTTTCTCTGCCCTCTCCCTTCCCCCCTTTTCTCCTCCATCGTGGCTTTTCTAGTCAAGATCTCTACTTGGATGGACTTTCAAGTCAGATGCTTGACAGCCAGCATGATTGTCTGGGTCCAACTGATTGGAGACTTTTTAACTTGAGGGTCGGTTGGGTTATTTATTTTTCATTATGTTCTAACCATCCAGGCTAAAATCCTTTTTTAAAAAATAACAAGCCTGAGATTATTTTCTACTCTCAGGACTCCAGCAGCTTGTGACAATAAATAACACATGGTCGGGAGGCTGGTAATGTGTCATCTAGCATCAAAAGGGCGAGAGAGCAATGTAGAAGCTTAGAAGTGTTCTTGTAGCAGGAGTTTATGTGTTAAGGATATTGTAAGAGCACCAGGATTGTCTTGAATAACAGAATTGGAAGGGACCTTGGAGGTCTTCTAGTCCAACCCCCTGCTCAAGCAAGAAACCATTTACCATTTCAGACAAATGGTTGTCCAATCTCTTCTTCAAAACCTCCAGTGGTGGAACTCCCCACAACGTCTGGAGGCAAGTCCTTCCACTGATTAATCTTGCTGGAACAAACCTTTGTTATTTAGTCCAGCCCTTTCTGCCTAATAGAACTTTATCCAATGCCTTCAAGAAGTCCAGAGCAGTAGCTGAAAGCAAATGTTGTTTTCCTCCTGTTTGTGTCTATCATCTGCTCTTTAGAAGTATAAGACCATGGAAGATCACGTGTATCAGAGTGTTGTGCAACGGTCTTACCAGTTTCTTCTTGATCAACAAGGCTCCGGGTCCTCTTTCTCCACCCGGTTGATTTATATTTTGAAACGGCATTTGGAAAAAGGCTAAGGCAAGAAGGCATGGATTAGGGAGTATTAGCATACCAAGGTCAGCATGCTGCTTGGGGCCTTCCAAATTCCTTCTGTTGTAGTGTTGGAAAACACGTGGGACTTTTAACATGAAATTCCTTCTGGATTCATTCTTCTGAGCCTGCTAGTTTCTCAGGTGATGTGATGGAGAAAAGAACTCATTCACCCCTGATCATACTAAGCCAGATGAATCACTACAGTGAGAGGGAAATGACATGAACTGAAAGAGAACTGAAGATTAACAGAATAACTGAATAACCGCAGTTGGAAGGGACCTTGGGGGTCTTCTAGTCCAATCCCCTGCTCAGGCAGGAGGCCCTATGCCTATACCATTTCAGACAAGTGGTTGTCCAATCTCTTCTTTAAAAAAGAGGTTGGAGCATTAAAAAAGAAGTTAGAGCATTCTGAAGGCAAGTTGTTCCACTGGTTAATTGTCCTCACTGTCAGGAAGTTTCTCCTTCATTCTAGGTTGCTACTCTCCTTGGTTAGTTTCCATCCGTTGCTTCTTGTCCTGCCTTCAGGTGCTGTAGAGAATACAGTAGGTTGACCCCCTCTAAGCACAGCTAGATGGGTTTGACTGGAAGACCATCTATTAAAGACATTTGAGTCAATCATATCAATAGTAGCGTATGGGTGGGAGTTGCAGATCAGGAGAACATCAAAAATTTGGAGAAAGCTGTTTTAGACCTCCAAGGCATGAGATATCTAAACCAGTATTTCTCAGCTTTAAGATGTGCGGACTTCAGCTTGCAGAATTCCCCAGCCAGAATCCTGGGAGTTGAAGTTCACGTATCCTAAAGTTGCTAAGATTGAGAAACACTGGTCTAAACTGTGTTCCACTGATGCAGAACAGAATGGAACAATTATCATGATATTTCTTAGTTTCGCTGGCTAGCAATGGATTCTTGTGGCCTTCAGCAGATCTGGATCGAGGTGTATAGAATTGTTTTTGTGTGTGTTGGGGAGGGCAGGCAGAGTAGTTGGCTGACACCCTATTTACGTTTGTACTTCTGAAAATAAAATATGTTTCTTTTAGCACTCTGTGGGCATGCAGGCTTGAGACAAGAAATTAATTACTGTTGAAAAGGAATCAAGTTGAATTTTCTTCCATTTTTTTAAAAATCCCAACTCTTCCAGTAATTTAACATCCCCTCTTTGTACTAAGCTCTAATTTGTCTCACCGTGGTTTATTGGCTGCGTTTATACAAAATGCTCAGCCAAAGTAAAAAAAAACCACTTCAAGGCTTCATGTGTTTAGTGGCACGTTCTACTGGTGTGAAACCAATAGGGATTGGAATAGTCTTCCTTTTTTTCTTCCCAAAATAAGCAATTAAACAAAGATGAGGCAATCATTTTCAAAACATCTTTTTGTTTTAAGACCTCAAAGAAATAGTTGGCTAGTTTTTTCTTTCTTTCTTTCTTTCTTTCTTTCTTTCTTTCTTTCTTTCTTTCTTTCTTTCTTTCTTTCTTTCTTTCTTTCTTTCTTTCTCTCTCTCTCTCTTTCTCTCTGTCTCTCTCTTTCTCTCTTTCTTTCTTTCTTTCTTTCTTTCTTTCTTTCTTTCTTTCTTTCTTTCTTTCTTTCTTTCTTTCCTTCCTTCCTTCCTTCCTTCCTTCCTTTCTTTCTTTCTTTCTTTTTCTTTCTCTCTTTCTCTCTCTCTCTCTTTCCTTCTTTTCTTTTTTTTTGCCTTTTGCTAAGAATATATTATTCTGCAACTATGAAGATTATAACCTCTGATAGATTCAAGGAACAGGCCTTGTCCATTCTTCCCTCTAAAGATTTCTCCTGCTGATTTCTCCTGACGATAGGTCAGTGATGGCGAACCTTTTAGAGACCAAATGCCCAAACTGCAACCCAAAACCCACTTATGCATCGTCGGGTGCTGGGTGGGTGTGGCCCATTGGGTGGGCGTGGCTGTGGTGGTAACAGCAGACTGGGTGGGACTAAAAAGTTCAATCAATCAATTCCAACTTTGCAAGATCTTTTTTTTCCCCCGCGAGAAGTTGAAATTGACTGATTGAACCTTATATTTTGGTACACGGCGGCGAAGGCCTAAAGCGAAAAGATTTTATAAAACCCAGCTGAAGGCCTAGGACTGGGGTAACGGTGTGCGTGCCCACAGAGAGGGCTCTGACTGCTGCCTCTGGCACCCGTGCCATAGGTTCGCCACTACTGCGATAGCTGCTCAAATAAGCCATCTCCATGGTTTAGAGAAGGTAGAACATAGCATCACAAGGCTGGCAGGGACTTCAGAGGTCTTCTAGTCCAGCACCCTGCTCAAGGCAGGAGACTATATACAGGTAGTCCTCGACTTACACCAGTTCATTTAGTGACCGTTCGAAGTTACAACAAAATTTTGGGTTCAGCTGAAGTCATAAGGTGAGGACCACCTATAACAATATCAGTTCCTGGACTGGGAAGAGCTGAAGGGGCGATTTTGTTCTTGATCCGTTTAGCTCCACAGAAAATGAGGACTAGGCCTACTCCTCACTCTTCGATTGTGTTTCCTCCCTTAGATATTCACCATATAAGTTGTTGGAAGCCGTGATCTAAGTTGGAGGGTCAAATCTTAAAACTTTTTTCACTGATAACATGTTCCTCAGCATCAGTTGCGCGTGTTAGTTGATGCAAGTTGAAATTTCTCTGTTCAGAAAGAAATGCTTGTTTGATAAGAGTGATCCTAGGCCAGGGGTGTCAAACTCAATTTAATTGAGGGACGCATCAGCATTGCGGTTGCCCTTGGGGGGCTGGGTGGGTGTGGCCAGGGTGGGCATGGCCTACTGGGTGGGCGTGGATGGAGTGGGTGTGGCCTACTGGGTGGGCATGGCCAGCTCTACATCGTTCACGTCAAGGGTGCCTGTGGGGGCCTGGGCAGGAGTGGGACAGATCTGAGGGTCTCTGGCAGAAGGGGGTGGGACTGGGGCAAGCGTCAAGGCATGGTCCATTTCTTCATTCCTCACAAAGGGTGACACCTCCCCAGTATGCACCCTGGGGGAGGGGGCGACACGGCAGGGGCTGGTTCCTCGCTGTTTACAGATGGCCTTGCGGAGCTAAGACTGAATGCGTTTCAGCATAGATGACCACCACAAAATTGTACATTGGCTCCTGGCTGGCCTGGGCCAGGGCCAAGGCAGAGGGGGCCGTTCCCTCACTGTTTCCAGGATGGCTTCGCGGGCCACATGAAACCACTTCGTGGGCCGCATCCGCCCCCCGGGCCTTGTGTTTGACATATCTGTCCTAGGCACTGGGAGTTTGCAAGGCAAACTAATTAATTCAATGGGAGTTAATAAATACACCCACTTCACCTGATCACCTGCGCGAAACTCTTCCCAGGAGGCATTGCCAGAGCAGCAACCAAAAGCCATTGTGGTGCGTTGCAAAATTTTTAACCCCTTTGCAGTGGGTTATTTTCAGGCTAGAAGGAAAAGGAAGTTCAGGATGCTATATTTCTTCAGTAGATAAAATAATTCCTCTGCACCTCTTAAAAAAAAGAAAAAGAAATTTAAATTTACCTTGGAGGGATCGTATTCTTTCCCTGCCACCGATACTGAACAAAAGACAACTTCTCACAAGGATAATTGACAAGACCTCAGGGAAGAGATCAAGAGAGTGAAAAAAAGAACGAGAGAATATTTCAGCGTTCTGTCCCATAGTCTTGTACAATACAGCACGTCTCTTGGTTTCTTATTTTCAGAGAGCATCGCCACCCACCAGCTACTAATGAAAGGAAGCCGAGGGCTGGAGTCTGCATGCTACGTTTTCAGAATTTCACAATCGGAATAATTTGGAGGGTTCAGTGTTGAGCTGTTAATTAACTTGCAGTGGAAAAGAGAGAGAATGGCTTATTACGGTCATACAGGGAGGGGGAGCTAATTTGGAGGGCAGAAAGGTCATTGTGATATCATCTGGGTGAGAGTTGTTCACATCACATCCTACCAGTAACTTAGAAAGATGTTCCTTTAGATAAGCCCTTCTGTTTAGAGAATAACAGAGTTGGAAGGGACTTTGGAGGTCTTCTAGTCCAACCTCCTGCTCAAATAGGAGACCCTATTTGCGGCTTCCGCGGCCCCATTGGTGGCCGGATGAAAAGCAGATGATAAACAGACAAATTGTTGTCCAGTCTCTTCTTGAAAACCTTCAGTGATGGAGCACCCACAACTTCTGGAGGGAAGCCATTCCCCTGATTGATTGATCTGGGGTAACAGAATAATAGAGTTGGAACGGACCTTGGAGGTCTTCTAGCCCAACCCCCTGCTCAAGCAGGAGACCCTAGACCATTTCAGACAAATGGTTGTCCAATATCTTCTCAAAAACCTCCAGTGATGGCGCACCCACAACTTCTGGAGGCAGTTTGTTCCACTGGTTAATTGTTCTGATTGTCAGGAAATTTCTCCTTAGTGCTGGGTTGCTTCTCTCTTTGATTATTGATTGATTTCTCTCCCGAAGAAATACGGAATACCAGTTCTCTCTGGGTTGCAACTTACCAGCTCCACTTACCTGTTTTTGTAACCTGAAACTGAAAAAAAAACCTCAAGTGGGAATGTGCATGTGTCACATACGAGGTGTATTTTGTATATTTGGCTCTGGCTGCATCAATCTGAAAGACTAATATTAACTTTTTTTAAAAAAAATAGTCTAACACAGGGGTAGGCAACCTTGGCTCTTTTATGACTTGTGGATATCAACTCCCAGAATTCCTGAGCCAGCCATGCTGAGGGGAAAGGAAGAGGCTTCCAAGCTGAGCCATGCTGGGTCAGGAATTCTGGGAGTTGACGTCCATGAGTCATAAAAGAGGCAAGGTTGCCTACCCCTGGTCTAACAAAGAGAAACACATTTTCTCCAGTAGTCTATTAGGAGCCTTTAATATGAAGCACCCATTTCTTTTATCCACATGGCATCAAGTCAGCTGGGCCCAAGGAAAAAAAAATAATCTTATAGCAAATTCACACAATAGCATTATACACATATTTGCAGTCTCAAAAGGCTTCTGTGGAATATGAGCGTAATTTCTCATCTCATGTGGATAACATTTCATGCATCTGTAATTGAATTGCCGTACAAAACTGGCTCTTTCTGGTACTTGGTGGGGCTAATTATCTCCCCCCTTTGTTGTTTTCTTGGCTCTCTACTGCTATACCCTCCGGAAGGTAGAACTAGAATGCAGAGAAAATAAATAATATATAAGTGTCTTTATGTATATTCCAGTAGGGAGAAACAATTCTACCAGAAAGTCATGTATTCTTAAAATATGCAAAAATCAGGAATGATTGTGGTTGAAAAGAATTGGTCTTTCAGAGCTTTCTACTGCCAATAAAATCTTACGGGCTAAAACATCTTTCAAGCTAGACAGGAGACACTTTACAGTTTTCTCATTCTCATCACGTTTCAGGAACCACATTTCCAAAAAAGCATCATGATGAGAGTTGACACGGCCATAAGGATAATGGTTCTCTTTTTTTTTATGAATGGGGAGGGGAAGAGAAAAGCAGGAGCTTTAGTAATTGTAACATACTGAAAAGGATATTATTTCAACCATAGTATTCCAAGATCACCTTTGGCTTAATTTGTGTGGGTTTGACTTAGTGGGACGAATGTGTCAGGTGCGAAGAATCAGGACCACACGCTAAGTTCCAGTTATGTTGTATAAGCTCATGCCTATGCAAAAGAATCTAGTCAACTAACAGCCAGCGCTAAATTGGTGCTGGATAAGAATTAACGAAATTTAAGACAGGCTGGACTTAGATCACTTGTGGAAACCTAAGGATTCCAGGCTGATTCCTCTCTTGACGCCACCTCCAGGCTCTGCCTGTCCTCTCCTACAGAATGGACTCATCTGTTTGGCTTGTAGGTGATGATGTATCAGTTACATTACACCACCATGCCTAGGTCAGACAAGACATTGTTACGCCAAAACTTGCTGTTGTAATTTTGTTTCTGTCAGGTGAATACTGGGACATTAAGAGCCGTGGTGGCGCAGTGGTTAGAATGCAGTATTGCAGGCTACTTCGGCTGATTGCCGAGTGCCAGCTGTTTGGCAGTTCGAGTCTCACCAGATCAAGGTTGACTCAGCCTTCCATCCTTCTGAGGTTGGTAAATGAGGACCAAGATTGTTGGGGGCAATAGGCTGACTCTGTAAACTGCTTAGAGAGGGCTGTAAAACACTGTGAAGCGGTATATAAGTCTAAGTTCTATTGCTATTCTTTCTGAGGTCGGTAAAATGAGGACCCAGATTGTTGGGGGAAATATGCTGACTCTGTAATCCGCTTAGAGAGGGCTGTAAAACACTGTGAAGCAGTATATAAATCTAAGTTCTATTGCTATTAGTTTTCTTGAGTAAGAGATGGTGGCTGGAGAAAATCCCTGCAGATCAACAATGATCTGGGAGCCTGGGTTGTTTGAACTGAGAGACAAGGCAAAGATCATCACTTCTTTATGATAAGGAAGGCTTTAGGGTAAAGCTTTAAATATCTTAACGTGACTTCCAGAAAGATAATCCTGCAGAGGGGAGGGGGAAGAACAGGTCAGCCTCCATCCCTATTCAGTTGTATTTTGTCCAGTCACCTGAATGATCTTTGAACCTGAATGACTTTTGAATTGTGCCTGTTCATCATCAATCCAAGAGGAAGCCAAGACTGACCAAGCAAGGTCTGTCTGGAAGGTTTAATCGTTAAATTGAGTTGGTTAATTTTTACTGTTGCATTTCTGCAACTGCAGTTCCTTACAGTCATGTGCAGAACACCAGCTACTATTGAGTGGTGAGCCAGGGAGCAGAATGTGTAAACCTCAGCCACTAAGCTGAGATTGACTTAGAGGAGGAATCACAGATTATTGGGGAAGAATTCAGCCTCTGCTAGGTCTGCGTCGGATTCTACATTCTCGCGTGACGTTGAATCTGCTGGGATTTGATCAATGAGGTAAGAATCCTTTGCGGTTCTGTTTTGAGATGCAGAAGAGAAGACTGCAGATTTTTCTCTGCGTGTCTTGTAATGTCACTGTCAGTTGGGTGAAGCAGCTCTTGCGTGCTTGTAGTATCAGACCAATGGAAGCCAAGAGGCAGGAAACATGGAATGATTTAAACCAGGGGTGTCAAACTGCTGGCCTGCGGGCCGAACTCGTCACGTGGAAGCCGCACCCACCCCATTGCCGGCAATGGCAAAACAGTCCCGATACATCGCGCGACATCACGTGACGCGAGTTTGACACGTCTGGTTTAAACTTTAAAGCAATGCAGGCTGGGAAATTCTGGGAGTTGAAGTCCATACATCTTAATATAGCCGAGGTTGAAAAACATTGGTCTGAAACATGGGTGTTCAATCTTTGGTTTGCCTGGTCAGCGTTGAGTGCAAAGGAATTATCTTGGGCTACATGTAAAATATATAATATAGTCAACGCACAGGTACTCCTGCATTTACAAGAGTAAATTGAACGACCATTTGAAGTTACAACAGCCCTGAAAAAAAGTGACTTATGACCAGTGGTGGGATTCAAATACCTGAACAACCGGTTCTCTGCGTGGATTCAGGCCTGGGCCTCTGAGGCCTAGAACGGACTTCTGGAAGGGGCATCCATGCTCTTCCAGCGGGCCATTCTAGGCCTGGAAGGCCTCCCCCAGGCCTCTGAGACCTAGAATGGACTTCCGTGAGCAGTGTGCATTCAGCGGGTTCTCCGAACTCAACAAAATTTAGCAACCGGTTCTACTGAACCGGTGCAAACTGGCTTAATCCCACCACTGCTTACGACCGTTTTTCACAGTTATAACCAATGCAGCATCCTCATGGTCACGTGATCAGAATTCAGATGCTTGGCAACTGGTTTCCTATTTATGATGGTGGCAGTGTCCCGGTATCATGTGGTCTCTTTCTGGGACCTTCTGACAAGCAAAGTCCATGGGGAAGCCAGATTTGTTGAACAACCGTGTTACAAACTTAACAATGGCAGCCCTTCACTTAACCGCTGTGGTGAGAAAGGTCGTAAAATGGGGCAAAATTCAATTTAACAACTGTCTCGCTTAGCAACAGGAAAATCTGGGCTCAATCACTAACAGAACTGTTGTAAGTCAAGAGCCACCTGTGTGTGCAAATAGGAAGATCAGGTGCCCGATGTTTTTACCTCTCTTTGTCTGAAGCCAGTGGAAGAAATTTTGCATCTGAAAAGGAAAAAAAAAAAGTGATGCATGAAAAGATTGCTTTTTGAAAGTTAGCGCTTTTCTCCACTATTTTTATCCAGAAGGCGAAATGGGACAGGAAATCTGAACAGGATAATTGATTGAGGCAGTGAACTGGAAACACGGAAGCAGATCAAGAATAAGCATTTTTTTTAAAAAAAAAATCTGCTTTTTTATGCACTACGGAGCATATTCCAACAAAAAACAATTCTTGTGAGCATGTGCTTCCCACTCTATGATGCCTCCTAAAGCAACCTTTGCTTTTTGAAGGTAGGCAAAGCCAAAGTGTATGAAAGTGGGTCCAAGATTACATCCGCTTTATTTGCAGAAGGCTAAAAAAAAACACTTTACTGGAGACCAGCTTCTTGTCTGTGATGGTAAGTGGATCCTGGAAAGGAATATCAGAATTTCACTCTCTTCATTGCTGCTCTCTGGAAGCTGGGATGTGAAAATATACAACACCAAAGCCAGAAGCTCCATGAATTCCTGGCAAAAAATGTGAAGCTGTTGATAGAAGATCCTGTTTCCAAATTTCTCCAGCTGCCTAAATTCATTATTGAAATGCATTGGACTTCCTCCAGTGATGTACGGGCTGAAAAGTCCTTTTATTGTAGGGGTGTGTGTGTGTGTGTGTGTGTCAGTGTGAATTAACTGTTAAAACAAGGGATAAAACAGAAGCAAGCCTCTCTGGCTTGAAAGAAGAGAATCCCAAATCAGAGCAGTTTCTTTCCCATCCCAAAAGATCTCTATAAAAAGCATTGGCCAACCCATCGAAAACAACCCACAAGCGTGGATTCCAGAGCCACAGAGTCCCTGCTAATTGTGTGATAATGACAGCAGGTAGCTGCAAACCATTGGCCTCATATGTCCTCTTTTAGAGCCATATTTGCAGCTGCAAAAGGAAACTGTGACATCTCGTGGACAGAGGAAGCAATTTCTCCACCGGATTTTCTATCCGGCTCAGTTTTCATTCGGCCAGTGGGTTGGCATTGCAATTAATTCCTCAGGTTCTCCATCAAGACTTCAGAGCATCAATAATAT
>NW_015390765.1:25465-33612 GCF_001527695.2 Protobothrops mucrosquamatus | reverse complement strand
CATATACACCAGATACTTAAAGCAGTGCCCTAGACCCTAACAACTACATTTCTCCACAGCTAAAGCCATGTTATGAAGCAAATTCAGAACAGTATACTTTGATAATATAATACATTGTGTTTTCCAATTTGTATTCAATGGGAGGGAAGGGCTAGGAGTACAAATGTGGAAAAGTTCCATAACATCTGCTCCTCATTTCTACCAGATTAAAGTGGTAATGATGATGAATATTTTGCTGGTGATGCTGATACATTATCCCATCTATGCTCTCTTCCAGATTGTGTGTGAATCTAATTGAAAATACATGACTTGTAACACTGGCTTGTTGATTCAGGCACAGTTTTAATTATCTTAATTTCCTTTAGGATTTCTGAATTGCAGTTTTAAAGGAAAAGTGAAAATGTTGCAATGAAGTTTCCTTATGTAACAAGAAAATGTTTGATGCTACTTGGATAAAGGTATTTTTGCTGGCTGTTGGCTGGAAATTCATGAATACTGATTTGTCAGGAGGATCCGTGTGTGTGTGTGTGTGTGTGTGTGTGTGTGTGTGTGTGTAAGAATGCCACTCTGTACATTAAAAAGGGCTTCAATGGTGTGGTTGTGGCCACCATCTTGACTTTCTTTACCTCTTCCTGCAGAACAGGTCTACAATTTATGTGATTATGTTGTGCATAATAGAACAGAACAGAAATATTGTTCCTCACTGTTGCTTTTATGGGATCCTTTGGCTGGAACAAACATGTGACCTCATTTATCCTGGAAGTAAGCAGAGGATCTATTGCAATATACAGTAGGTCAGGGATCTTCAAACTCGGCTCTTTTATCACTTGTGGACTTCAACTCCCAGAATTCCTCAGCCAGTGTGCCTGGCTGAGGAATTCTGGGAGTTGAAGTCCACAAGTCATAAAAGGGCCAAGTTTGAAGACCCCTGCAGTAGGTCCTTCTTTAATTTGGCAGTTCATTCAAAAGAGTTCATGCAAGGAGTTCAGCTTGGACATGCATCTAAAAACCATATTCCTCCCCTATTAAAAGAGAAGCAAAAGAAAAAAAGATAAATTGTATTGTTCTATCTTGCCGCAGTGTCAAGTGTCAACTGCCTTTTCTCATTCCCACTTTGGAGTGATTACTGAAGACCAGGATAGTCTATGAATAAGTCATCTACCAGAGAAGATGGTTCATGGTAGATACCACATGCCAATTCATAAATTACAAACATGCTATGCCAGGGGTCTTCAAACTTGGCCCTTTTATGACTTGTGGACTTCAACTCCCAGAATTCTTCAGCCAGCATGCCTGGCTGAGGAATTCTGGGAGATGGTCCACAAGTCATAAAAGGGCCAAGTTTGAAGACCCTTGTGCTCTGCTCTGCTCTGCTAATTTCACACCAATATGTGCAGTTTACCCAGTGTAAAATGCAGCTAGTGTGATAGAAGAGGTGGAGAAAGATGTTATATTCTATCAGTGATGTTTTGAGGTTAGTAATTTTCAAGTGTGAACACATGCCTTTTATGTGCTTAAGAGAATCTATTGTTAAGGACAATAGATTTGCTGACCACCGTTCTAATATTAGGAGCAGAGTTACCTTAAAACTTGATTCTGACTGTTTGTTTCCAGGCCTCAGTACCACTTCTGCTAATTTTGAGGTATTGGAAATAAAATTGGAAAAATATATTGTTTTGTTTTTTTTTACAAATTTTTTATTATTTTTTTCAAATAAACATATGAACAAATAATACAAATATGGTGCATTTCATTAGAAAAACAAACACATAAAAAGCCTACTCAATAAATATTCAGAAATAATCGGCGGTCCCCCCCCTGCATCCACAAACCCTCAACCTTCCTACCTACTTCCCTCTTCCTTCCTCCCCCTCTTAACCATGACCTCTCCTCTTTCCTCCTTTCCAACTATCCTACACATCCCATCACCTTCTTTTCCACCACCTCAGATGCAGTTTAGGGGTACTAGCCAATCATCTCCTCTTCTTAAAGACAAACATTTACATTATATTTATAAATACACCAAATTTTATATAATTCTACCCCTTCATCGCCTTCCCCCCTCCCCCCCGGACTTCCCAGAACTGAGTACAGGGATAAATACATAACATCCCAAGTCTAAATTAAGCTATCCATTCATAATTCAAACAAAATTAACATACTTTAACTCTAACATACAATAATAAACTTGAATATAATATATATATATATATATATAAATTATATTAAATATATAAAAATATTAGAAAAGAAAAATATATTGTTGTTCTGATTTGTGGAGACTGCTATGCTAGAGGATCTCTTCTCATGCTTGAAGGTCATTTTGGAAATTGTCCTTTTGGGTAGCCATTATTCAATGTACAGAGTCAGTGAGTTGTACGTTCAGGACAAAACTCATCATTTTTAATATTCCAAAAGTACTGCACCTGATATCCCTTGTCAGCCAAAAATATTTATTTCATTTCAATTACAAAGTGGTCTTTTAAAGTTTTTTTCTGGATTCTTCAGCATCCTGACCATATATGCTCTATATTAAATAATAACTTAGCCAGATCAAGTGCACCTTGTGAAGCACTGTTTCCCCAACAGTAGCGAATCAGAAGTCAATAAACCACAGGTAGGAAATGTGGTTTTACAACTCCTGTGGTCCCTCATTACTGGCCATACTGATTGAGCTTTTTGGCTTAGTTTCCAGAAAACTTAATCGACTAAAGAAAAGTCTTGCAGCCTGGAAATGCTCCTTGATCTTCAGTTGTCATTAGGTTTAGAGATGGTGGCTGTGGCAAGGAATAACTTCTCTTGCTTTCCTACCAATGCCTTGTGTCCCCATTGCAAACCTTCTGCAGCTGGGTGAGATTTAGTAGGGGTAGCCACTTCCTTAGATGATGTCTTGATAGCTGCAATGCCCTTGAAAAGCTGTTGGAATTTGCACTTCATGTAAAATGCAACAGCTTAACTGTTAACTGGAAAAAAATGTAGGGGTTATGTCCTGCCTGTGCTGAAAGAGCTATCCTGGGTGTGAGTTGCTTCTCAGATACAACTTGAAAGGTTATATTGTCCTAAACATTGTAGGACCTGATCACCCACCTCTCCTACCACTGATCTTCTCCTGAAGAGCTCATGACAGCTCATGTGGGAGGTTTTTTTTTTGGTATCACTCCCTGTGTGGAAAATGCTCCTTTCTTTTCTTTTAGAAGAGCAGTCAAGATGCATCACTTTTGCTAGAGACAGAACTTAATTAAGGATTGTATTAATTCTGACATATGTTCGAATGTTTACTATTGCACTGTGCCTTTTACTGAACATTGGTCTTTCTGAGTGGACAGACTGGCTATCAAATGAGCAAACAAACAAATAAATAAGCAAGCTATGCTTCAATCCCATCACCATTAATGAATCTTAAAACCATGTGAACTGTTAGAATTTTCTGTTGTTTACTTGACTGGTTTTATTGTATCTTGCTCTGGGATTACTTTTAAGGATAGTAAAAAATGAAGCACACTTGAGGAAAGTTCCTGCTTGCTTTGCTTATATCCTTGAGCTTTGTTGAATTCAACAAGATAAACTTTCTAATGAATATGTAGATCAATGTATAGCTCCCTTGTTAACTATCCCAGAGTTTCATCTGTCAAGAAAACTCCAAAATGAATTTATAATCTGAGTTAAGACCTTGCAGTTTTTCCTTTAAGCCCAAATAATTGAATCCTTTAGATCAGCAGTTCTCAACCTATGGGTCGCGACCCCATTTGGGGTCGATCGACCATTTCACGGGGGTCGCCAAGCAAGGCTGTCCGCCATTTTTTCCCCTTTTCCGGCGGGTGGCTTACCTCCCTTGAGCTGGGCCAGCTGGTGGTCAGCCTGCTCCGTCTCTGCTGCTTGCCAGCTATGCCTCGGCCGGCGCAGGGGGTGGAACCACGCATGCGCGGCGCTCCCGGGCAGGGAAAGTCCTCGACTTATGACCGGTTGGGTAGTCCTCGACTTACGACCGGTTTAATCCTCGACTTACGACCGGTTTAGTCCTCGACTTACGACCAGTTTAGTCCTCGACTTACAACCGGTTGGGGGTCGTGGCATTAAAAAGGTTGAGAACCACTGCTTTAGATATTCTTGATGCTTTAAACATTTAATGCATTTTAACCAGTCCTGAAGTGTTATATTTTATGTTGATCCATTGCCATCTTTAGTCAGAGGTTGCTATTTCTATGTATTTTAATATAGAATTTAATATAAAATTCTATATGTGTCCTGCTTGAGCACAGGCCTTGGACTAGAGGACCTTGACGGTCTCTTCCAACTCTATTTTGATTGATTGAAAAAGATCTCATTTGAGATAGATTTTTTTCAAACCCAAACCATAAAGTGACAACTTCCACTGATGATGGAAACTGGAGTACAACACCTATGAAAGTGCAGCTAATTGGCTTGAGCAGGGGCCTGGACTAGAAGACCACCAAGGTCCCTTCCAAACTCTGATTCTGATTCTTTGCTGGCAGTCTGCCACTGCAAATTTTCCACAGCGGAAACCTCCTCTAAATCTCTTTCAGATGGCCGTTCAGAGCTATCAGTTCCTGATGTGCCGGTAATGGGCTCAACTTCCCCTGAACTGACATTTGAGGAGGAATCTGGGGAGTTGTCCAAGGGAGACATCGCAATATCAGATTTTCATTTTTGTCTGTTTCCTACAAAAGTCAGTAAGAGTTTTCCAATCACCCTTAAAGTTAGAAGTGACATCTCTCTTATTAAAAGGGTCAATTTGGCCATTTCAGCAAGTTCATCTTCATCATCCATTCCTCCACTGTGGGTAAAGTTGAATCTTCCCACTTTTGTGCAGTGGGAAGTAATAGTCTTGCTGCAGTTGTCATATATAAAAACAAAGTTACATGTGTTTTTTTTCCAGCTGCCCATCCATGAATCCAAAAGAGAAATCTCTGGTTTCCATTCTATGTGGCTCTTTTAAAACTGTACGTAACGGGGTCCAAATTTTTCTGGCTTTTTTACACTTTCATCAACGTCCCTTCTTGTTGATTTAATTTCTATTATACGTTTGAAGAACCTTTATACATTCTTACAGGTGACGTTTACCAAAAATACATCATTTTATAAAAATTCTACCTCTGGAAAGTATTTTAAAAAGGGACAAGAAAAAGAGATTTTCAACATTTGCTACATCAGTAGCAGAGCATAAGTATACAGAATGTTCAATGTTGCAAAGCATGACCAAGACTGCTATAGTAACAATGCAACCTAGTGACACTATTGTGGAAAGATGAAAGTGTTGGTATCTCCAGTTACATCATATGGAGAGTATTTCAGATACTCCAATGGGCCAGCTTCACATACAAACTATGGATTTGGTAGATTCAACCTTTTTCCAGGTGATGTGGATACAAGGGGCATCTGCTCATTCTGTGCAAGTGCTTTTAGTCAGAGTCATTTATAGGGAAAGATTTCCTCCAGAATACTATTCAGATTATCATGATAGGTGAATCTAGAACAGGGGTGTCAAACTGCCGGCCCGTGGGCCGGATGCGTCACGTGGAAACTGCACCCACCCCATTGCCAGCAATGACAAAACCGGCCCCATATGTTGCGCGACGTCGCGAGTTTGACATGCCTGATCTAGAAGTTTATGCAATTAATCTTCTACTTGCGAGCAGGTATGGAAAACAGCAGAGGCCAAATGACTAAAAAAACCTAACAACTAAGTTTCCATACTAAAAAGGGGAGTGCTAAAAAATATTCAAACTACTAAATACAGTAACTGAACTTATCTCATAGGTAAGATAATGTACAAAGTTTTGCAGTCTAGACTTGAATAATGTAACTGCCAAATGTACAAATTTGATCTAAAAGACACAGAAATATCAAAAGCCATTTTGCTAATATGTGATTATATGTAATAGGAAAGACAAGGAACTTATGAAAAGAAATATTTTCTTAACTGAGCAGAGTGAGGTTTTTGATTATATAACTTACAATAACAAAAGAATTTATGAGGAGTGGGGGGAAAAAGGGAGGGGGGACAGAATTAAATACAGTCATTTGAAAGAAATTTCTCTTAGCTGATTGCTTCCTTGACCAAGTTCACACAAACATACAGTCATGCAGGCACATATATACATTTACCTCCCCCACACAATAAGAACAAAATCCCAACAGCTTAGATCAGTGTATAAACATAAACCTAAATTGCATCCACCTCCACTGCTTCTAGCTAATTTTGTAATTTCCTTAAGGGATGGCACAACTACTTTGTTTTAACCTGATTTTACTTAACTCCAAGATGTTGCTGATTACAATAGAATCCTTTACAGTTTGGGTTATTGTTACTTTCAGAACCAACTCATTAATATAACATTTACCCAATCTGCAAAATTAGGGGAACACCCATTCTGAAATAAATTGAAGTGCTGGGAGTCAATTTTTCAGACGATCCTGTTCCTCCTTCTGGAACTACTTACTCCAGATCTTAAATATGTCCTACCTTACAATGGTGTGAAAGATGACATGAAGACTCTTCTTTTAAGAGAGTAGGTGGCATTTAATGGCAGTTAAGGATCTATTTGCAGTTTTTAAATTGTTTTGCTTCTTAATGTTTCTTGCTTGCATGCATTTTACCTCATATGTTGCAAGCTGCCTTTAATTGGAAAAGTGGGCAGCATATAAACATGGGCAAATTAATATATAAATGAAATATAAAGAAAGACTTGGTAACCCTGGTGAAAAACCAAGCAGTTACTGTGTAAGTACACAATAATTCTGTTTTCACTTTGTCATTATGGGGTACTGGGTGTAAAATAATGAGAAAAAATGAATTTCAACAATTGTAGATTCAGGCTGCAGCATAACAAAATTGAGAAAAGTGAAGTGGGTCTGAATACTTTCTGAATGCACTTGTATGTATGGAAGACAGGATATAAACCCTTAAGACATGGCTCTTCCAACAAGCAGGACTGGCCTAAGGGGAAATTTTAGTGGGGTTTTAAAAGCAATTTTAAAAATTAATAAGGCCAAATTTAATATTTCATCTTAACTTTGTTTTAATGATAGTTTTTGGGGTATTTTTGTAGTTGTTTTTATCAGGCTGTCAGCCGCCCTGAGTCCGCAAGGAGAAGGGCGGGGTATAAATTCAAATAATAAATAAATAAATAAATAAATAAATAAATATATCCTATTCTATGGGTTTATCCATTTGAATGATTTAATTGTTCCTAATCAACTAGTTCTTTAACTGAAGAAAAACAGATCATAATATAGGTAATTCTCATTTAACGAACATGTGCTCAGCAATCATTCAAAGTTATGGTGACACTGAACAAGTGGTACTTATGACCAGTTCTTGTAGCAAAGCCATTGCACTGTTCTCACCGTCACGCGATTGGGATTTGGGTGCTTAGCAACCAGCTCTCAATTACAATGGTCAACAATGTCTTGCAGTCACATGATCGCCCTTTATGACCTTCACTGCTGGCTTCTAACAAGCAAAGTCAATGGGGAAGTCATTGGGAGGTTGCAAGTGGCCATCACATGACATTATGCCTAACAACTGCACTGGATTTGTTTAACAGTGACAATTGGGACTGCTGGGACTGCCATTGTAAGTCAGAATGTGACCATTGCTGGAAAGACTGAAGAAGTAGAAGGGAAAAACAAGGTAGATAGAAAAATTAAAGAGATCACTTGAAAGTTCTCGGATGAAATATGGAATGTTAGTAGAAGAGGCTGAGATGCTAACATTATCTATGAGGTCACTAACTTGACTTGATAGGATCTAATCAACTAAACCTTTGTTTGGAGCCATTAGTAAATTAAGAGTTTACATGGTTAATAGGGCATTAAATCTCCTGAGCTTTGTTGCCATGATAGTTAATTTTTGACTTCAACCCCATGCTTTTTTACTGTCTGTTCAAAAAAGATTTCACTGCATTAATTTTAATTTATATTTATTTTTATTTATTTATTTATTTATTGGATTTTTACCCCGCCCTTCTCCTTACGGACTCAGGGCGGCTAACAGCCTGATAAAAACAAATACACAAAATACCAAAATACTATCATTAAAACATAATTAAAAAGAAATATTAGATTGGCCTTTGTTATTTTAAAATTATATTTAAAACCCCGCTAAAAATTACCCCTTAGGCCAG
>NW_015390765.1:14012-24315 GCF_001527695.2 Protobothrops mucrosquamatus | reverse complement strand
CCTGGAGCCAGGCTCGTGTACCCTCCCGGGCCGCCAGTACCAGCCAGGAGGGGCACGGATCCAGTAAACATGTGGTTGCATTCAGCCTCCCCAGGATCCTGTCCACGTCCTCGGGAGCCACAGAGTCAAACTCCTCCCATATAATAGTCTCAAGACCTGCTCCCGTCTCCTCCCCCGGGGCCACCCAGTCGGAGTCTAACCCCTCTCGGATCTGAGCGACTTTGTCATACAGATATTGAGCAAAATCCTCAGCCCTCCCCACCAGGGGGACCCCCCCCCTCAACTGAAGGAGAGAGCGGGTCACCCTGAAGAGGGTGGCCGGGCGATTATCTGATGACGCAATGAGGGTGGAGTAGTAATTAGACCTCGCCACCCTCATTGCCACAAGGTAGGATCTAACATGTATCTAACATTATAGATGTATCTATAGGTAGGATCTAACATGGATCTAACATTATAGATGTATCTATGAATGTGGTTTAAAAATAAGGTTATAACATACAGTATAATCCAGCCTTGGGAGTTTAATCTGACATTTGGTATATGTTAAAAGGAAAAAAAGATGGAAAATTACTGATTAATTCATCTCCCACAAGTGCAACACAATTTCATATTTACGTGACACTTCGGGAAAGGAGTTGTTGCTAGAACATTGTGCTTCTTTCTATGCAGCAATTTAATCTGAACTTTGTGGAAAAGTTCAATCAGTTTCCTGGGGAAAACCGTGAGTATAAAATTCACTGAGCTGGAGGAAGTTCATTCTAACAAGGTTGTAACTACAGTGGAACCAGGTCTCTTACTAGAGTGAATGCAAAGCCAACTTATATTCTTTCTTGTTCCTCTTCAAAGGGTTTGGGGGGAAATTAATGTGTTAACTGGATCGGGTAATGTTATGGCCTCAAGAACAAGACTGTGGAGTTTAAAATATCAAAGTCCTTGAAGCCTTTTTTTTAACTTCTTTTCTTTATTCATTATTTCTTTATTCTTCTGCTGGTTAGCTTGAACGTGCTATATTAACCCACAATTTTAGGTTAGCATCTGCTGGTCTTGAAGTAACAACACAACTGCTTTGGTGTGTGAAAATTTTGCAAATCTTTGCACATTTACATTCAAGGCCCCCCAAAAATGTATTTGTTGTTTGGGACAATATAAACATTGTGTAACTAATCAATTTACTCTGGACAAACAACACTAAAAAGAACAATCAGCCTAAAAAAAAACCCCCACTCCTTATGAAAACACTACACCTTCATACAATGTACATCTAAAAATGTTTGGTTGGTCCCGATCAGTTGAAATAATATGCCTGTTAGATAAGGAGAGTCTCATCCTTCTGAACATCCAGTGATGTAAAACTATATCACTCAATATAATTACTTATCATTAATTAAAATGATTCTGCCATCTTTTTAAGAGCATCAAAGGCAGACTTGCTTGAGGTTCCATCATGGTGAGGGGTGAAAGGAACATGGACAGAAGGAAAACTTTTCCTTGGGGCCCTGATTTGGTGGCATGTCCTCCTTCCAAAGACAGAGTGACCCCTTTATTCTCAGCATTTGGGAAAGTCCTAGACCAGTGGTGGCAAACCTATGGTACGCGTGCCAGAGGCGGCACTCGGAGCCGTCTCTGTGGGCACACATGCCATTGCCCCAGCCTCGCCTCCCCCCATGACCCCCTCACCAGCAGCCCTCCTGGAGGAGTCACCCCTGAGCGTGGCCCACGTGGAGCAGCGCAGCCAAGGACATGGCAGCCAGGCAGTGTAGACAAGACTCTGCCCTCACGCCCCATCATGCACAGTTGATGCTGCGGGGCCCCATGGTGCTGCTGGTGGGCCCCATGGTGCTGCTGGTGGGCCCAGGAGGTGGTGAGTGGCCCTGGAGGCAGGCGGGGTGGGGGACAGTGTGGGGGCGGATCATCGGCAGGGTAGGGGGTGGAGCAGGGGCGGGGCCAGTTTTTGGGCACTCGGTCTCTAAAAGGTTCGCCATCACTGTCCTAGACTCTAGGTCCCTTTTAGCTCTATTCTAATTGATTGATTGATTGATTGAATTGTTTCCTAACTATAATCTGAAGGTGATATTCTCCTAATAGTTGAAACATATAAACTTCATGTTTGTTCTAGAATTGCCTAACGGGTAAAGTTTGAATACTCTTGCTATTACTATAAAAATATATCCCACTTTTGCCAGGTCCATAAAACTTATCAGAGCTTTTACAAATAGTCTGGTAGGTAGTAATTAGCCAAGATGTCACTGTTGTATTTGGTGTCAGTTTTAAAGCCAAATACAGTTTTAGTGGAAAAATCCAACTCCAACTTAGAACACAAATATTATTGTAAAGATTGTTGCTGGACTTCAACTGACTCTCTGGAGAATGATTATTCTGTTATTTCGAAATATTTTATGGTAAAGACTCTTCATTTGGGATCCCAAGATTATTTGTGTCTTTTCTCAAGTACATAGAGCAGTAAACGTGGACTTGTCCCTTCATTTTATCCTCACAATCACTACCTCATGAGTAAATTTTGACTGAAAGATAATGACTAAAATTTATGCAATGAGCTACTTTGGTCTATATGAAGTAAATACATTTGAATTGGAATTTTGTTTTAAAATTGAATTTGAATGGAGTGAGATTCATGGCTAAGTGAGAGTTAAATCTCAGGTTTCCTGACCCCAGTCTAACATCTGAACTATTGAACCCAGCCCTGAAAGCAAGCCAATTGGTTTTCTGCTGGATACACCACGGAGGTAGCAGATACAAATGCTTGTGTCAAGCTTTTCTAGACTGTAATGTGTAGGTTAGCTTTAATGTGATTAGCTCTCTATAATCTGCATCCTGAGTAAGTCCTTCATTCAAGTTCTCCAGTTTTTAAATGCATGTTGCCCCAAGTTGGAATCAGTTTATAATATTTCATAAGGGGCACAAACATCTGAAAGCATGTTTACATTTGTTTCTTTCCATGTATGTATTTCCTCCCCCCTCCCCGGAGAGATTCCAGAAGTTTAAAGCAATCAAAAGGATGATACAGCATATCTAATTTGGGTTATCCTCAGGGAACAGCTGAGCCACAGTGGGGGCAAAGTTATCTTTTGCCCTTTGGACTGCCGCGTGTTCCCTTGCCTTCTTCATAACAGGTCTTCTCTCTTTGGGGTAAAGACAACATCCAACAAACTAATCCAATCACCCCAAGTAGGTTGGATAGTTTTAAAAACAGAGCTCAACAAAAAGGTTGTTCCATCTGGTTATTCTTTCCACGAAACATTATTTTTCCAACTATAGAGATCCCAATGTGAAAATAGGTAGTGCATAAACATAATTCTAGGCGGCTGTCCCAGTTGAGGTATCTGTCCCAGGAGGGGAGCCTTCCTAAAGGCACCATTCCAGAATATACTCTTAGCTCTGGCCAACAATTTTGAAGGTAGGGAGTGAGAAGGCGTTACTGACAGTCCCCTCCACACTTGTTCCCTGTCCCCCTCACTCTCCAGACTAGCAGTAATGGATACACCAATGTGGAGGGCTTACAAGCTGATTGTTAGCTAGATAAGATGGAGAAGCTGAAGGAGTCACATCATCCTTCATAAGTTCCTTACTTTCTAAAACCTTAAACAAACCTAAATTCTCATATTTCACAGGCCCTTCAGATGGCCAGTTTTCAGAATTTTCAAGTTTATACCATGGCCTGGAATGTTCATACTAGAATAGAATAGAGCTGGAAGGGACCTTGGAGGTCTTCTAGTCCAGCCCCTCCACTTAAGCAGGAGAACCTACACCATCTCAGACAGGTGATTGTCTAGTCTCTTCTTAAAAATCTCCAGTGATGGGGTGCCCATGATTTCTGGGGTTAAGCTGTTCCACTGGTTGATTGTCCTCACTGTCAGGAAGTTTCTTCTTAAATCCAGGTTGCTTCTCCTTGATCAGTTTCCAACCATTGTTTCTCATCCTGCCCTCTGGTGCTCTGCTTCTGCCTTGTGGCAGCCCCTCAGATATTGAAACACTGCTATCATGTCTCCCCTATTTCTTCTTTTCTTTAGAGTAGCCAAACCCAAGTCTTCGTATATTCTTCATATGTTTTAGCCTCCAGGCCTTTGATCATTTTAGTTGCTTTTCTCTGTATAATAAAACGATAAGTGGTCTTTTCTCAGGCAATAACCTCCTCCTAACTTCTTAAAAAATTTCAAAGCATAAGGCAAAGGACTGCATATCTGACTACCTCTTCTATCTAACCACCACTTGTCCCCTGCCTCTGAAATCAGGTTCCAGACAGTGCAGACAGTACCTCACAGGTGAATACATCAACTGCCCTTGGTGTTCAGATTCTTTGGGGCTAAGGTGGACACATGAAGAAGGGAGGATACTCACCAAATCTAGGCAAAGGAAAGAAGGCTCGCTATCTCCACACAGGTGTTGCACCTTTGGGTCCATAGGGCATCTCCTCTTTTATGTTCAATATGCTGGAAAGATGACAATGGGTCTTGAATGTGCACTGTTTCCTTTATAGAGCGTGCCCTTCCTTGAGCAAGGACACGCTCTATAAAACCCAGCAAAGTCACAAGCTGAATCCCTTTTGGATCACTAGAGATCTGCTGTCCTAGGAAAGCCTGTTGTGCTATCACCCAATGAATCACAGACCAAGGGTGGAGATAAGAACAACTTTATTCTGCAGAGAATGGAGTCACTTGGGGATTGCTCCCCAAGCAAACAACTTCAAACAAATGGTTCCTGTAGTTTTTATACACTCCATCCCCAATACCAAGCAAACATCATGTAATGCTGAGGTCTTCGAGGCTAGCAAAAGAAACAGAGGCCTCCCTAAAAAGCATTCCTCACACCTGATATATCACATAGGCGGCAAAAAGCAAAGTTAGATCAACCCAGTCTATAAATCTGTCAAATCTGTAAATCAGTCAAGTCTATTATCTTTCAATCCATGGTATTAGCTTTCCTGTAGCTCTCAGATCCCAGAGCAATATTTTAGCTGGGTAGATGATTTGCAATATATGCAACTTTTTCTCAGTGAAGTGGGAAAGGTCATATAAAGTATTAAAATGGTTGAAAAGTACAAGATAACCATGGTCTGCAACCATTTTTTCTATAGCAGCAATTTCAATGCATATTACTTTTTTTTTTTTACAACCCGGGCCTCAGCAGGAATGAGACAATCTAAACATTATTAACAACCATTAATTTGCTTACTGGCGTGAAAATAATAAATATAGTCCAGAATTAATGAATAACCCTGCATGCGCCACAAGTGGAAGCTCTTGAAATGTTGTTAGTGTTTGCCTAGATTTCATCGTATTGGAGAGTTTAGTTTTTTTTTGTATGAAATAGAATTTAAATAGCTTTATGGACATAAACTGAAGATAGACATTAAAGCAGAGGTGTCTAACCTTAGTAACTTTAAGACTTGTGGATTCAACTCTGGGAATTGAAGTCTACAAGTCTTAAAGTTGCCAAGGTTGGATACCCCTGCATTAAAGCAAACAATATTGTTCCTGATCTTTATGATAGGCTATAGGAAAAGCCAATATTGCAGGACTGATTAAAAAGTATAGCCAAACCAGATAAATACTGTGATACTGAGGACACATACCCAGTTTTGCCTTGTCTGGGAATTTATTTTTACTTCAACTAGCCAGATATCAACTGGGAGATAAATTCTGCAGTGAGTGGGAGATCAAACAGATTCCTAACCAATCTAGATGACAACTTTATCATCCAACTTTGTCACTAGAAGCAAAGCTATACTGAACCTAATTCTACTAATAAAGAAGTGATAGAAGGAGTTGAAGTTGCCAGAACCTTGAGTGAAAATAACCATGTCATACTAAAATTCAATATAATATGAACACAAGCAATAGAAAATAATCCAACCAGTGTCTTATTTATTTATTTATTTATTTATTTATTGAATTTATATACCGCCCTATCTCCCTTACGGGACTCAGGGCGGTGAACAGGCGATAATAAAAAACATGATAAATATACGCAGATTTCTGTTCTAAAATCAAATTAAACAACAGGCCTGCTCTAAAAATACCCCATACAAAAACCCCACTAAAACATAATCAAACTACGCCAGGCCGGCCGCACAGAATAGATGGGCCTTCAGGGCTCGGCAAAAAAGGCGCAGGTCCGCAACTGTACGTAGGTCGGGGGGTAGGTCTTAAACTTCAAAAGAGCTGATTTTAACAAACTCAGAGAGAACCTAGAAAAAATCCCATGGACAAAAGTCCTAAATGGAAAAACATCTCAAGAAGCATGGGAAACTCTAAAAAATATGATCATAAAAGCCCAGTCTAGCACAACACCACTGAAAAAGAAAAACAAGAAATTCAAGAAGAAACCAGCATGGCTGCACAAAGATCTCTCTGACAAACTGAAAGACAAAAAGGACAAGTACAAAAAATGGAAAGAGGGACACATAACTAAGGCTGATTATCAGCAGACAGCAAAAACATGCAAAGATGAAATCAGGAAAGCAAAGGCTGAGAATGAACAAAGACTTGCAACAGAAATCAAGGACAATAAAAAAAAATATTTCAATATACTAATAACAAGAAAAAGTCAAGGAAACTGTAGGTCCACTAAAGAAAGAAGATGGAAAGGAAGTAACAGGCAGTAGGGAAAAAGCAGAGCTGCTTAACTCATTCTTTACATCTGTCTTCACACAAAAAGGTACTATAGCCCAACATACAAAAAAAAAACAATTGTAAAAGACAAACTAGAAACAAAAATTAAAATAAGCAAGAAAATGGTAAGAGAACATTTATCCAACCTTGATGAATATAAATCACTGGGACCTGACAGATTTACATCCCAGAGTTCTGAAGGAGCTGGCAGATGTTACCTCAGAACCATTGCACCATATCTTTCAAAAGTCCTGGAGAACCAGGGAAGTACCTGAGGATTGGAAAAGGGCTGATATGATTCCCATCTTCAAGAAAGGGAAAAAAACGGACCCAGGAAACTACACACAATCAGTTTAACATCAATACCTGAGAAGATCCTGGAAAAGATAATCAAAGAACAGATCTGTGAACAACTAGAAGCAAACAAAGTTATTACTAGTAGCCAGCACAGGTTTGTTAAAAACAGATCATGCCAAATCAATCTTATTTCATTCTTTGATAAAGTGACTAAATTAGTAGACTAGCAAAATGCTGTGGACACGGTATACTTAGAATTCACTAAGGCATTTGACAAAATAGACTACAACCTGCTGCTTAGTAAGCTAGAAAACACTGGGATAGACAACATCACCACCAGATGAATTTGTAGCTGGCTGACAAACTGTACTCAGCGAGTAGTCCTCAATGGTACTACATCCAGATGGAGAGAAGTAAGCAGTAGGATGCCACAAGGCTCTGTCTTAGGTCCATTACTCTTCAATATCTTCATAAATAACTTAGATGAGGGGATAGAAGGGGAACTCATCAAATTTGCAGATGACATTAAACTGGCAGGAATAGCCAACACCCCAGAAGACAAGCTCAGGATCCAAAAATTTTGTCAGGATCTTGACAAACTTGAACAATGGGCCCTATCCAACAAAATAAATTTTAATGTGGAGAAAAGCAAAGTTTTACATTTAGGCAGGAAAAATCAAAGGTATAAATACAGACTAGGCAAGACCTAGGCTCAAAAACAGTAATTGTGAGAGGGATCTTGGAGTTCTAGTGGATGATCACTTGAATATGAGTGTGTACCAGCAGACAAAAAAGCTAAACACAATCCTGGGTTATAGAAACAGAGGCATAGAATCAAGATCATGTGAAATATTAATACCACTTTATAAAACCCTAGTAAGACCACACCTGGAATACTGCAACCAATTTTGGTCACCATATTACAAAAAAGATGTTGAGACTTTGAAAAAAGTTCAGAGAAGAGCAACTAAGATGATCAAATGCCTGGAGACTAAAACATGTGAGGAATGGCTGCAGGACTTGGGTTTGGTAGTCTAAAGAAAAGAAGAAACAGGGGTGACATGATAGCAGTATTCCGGTATTTGAGGGGCTGCCACAAAGAAGAGGGCATCAATGTATTCCCCAAAGCACCAGAGGGCAGAACAAGAAACAATGGTTGGAAAGTGACCAAAGAGAGAAGCAACCTGGAATTAAGGAGAAACTTCCTAACAGTGAGGACAATTAACCAGTGGAACAGCTTTCCTTCAGAAATCGTGGGAACTCCATCACTGAAGGTTTTTAAGAAGAGGCTAGACAGTCACTTGTATGAACTGGTATAGGTTCTCCTGCTTGAGCAGCGGGCTGGACTAGATGACCTTCAAGGTACCTTCCAGTTCCTATTCTATTCTATTCTATTCTATTCTATTCTATTCTATTCTATTCTATTCTAATTGAATGAGTTCAGAGAAGGGCTATCACCATGATGGAATCAAGTCCTAGAAAGAATTGTTAAAGTTTGGGATATATTAGCCTACAGAAGAAAATGAACCAGAAAATATATAGTAGAAATTTTCAAGTATTAAAACAGTGTCAAAAGAAGACAGCATGGAGTTCTTCTCAGGACCAATGAGTTGAAAGAAAAGAAAAAAAGTTCTACCAGTCATCAGAAATAATTGCCTGGTTCTAAGAAAGTGAAACTGGCTGTCACATATGAATTCTCTATCACCTTGATATCTTCAAACACAGACTGGATGGTCATGTGCCAGAAATGTTCAGGTTTGACTAGAGGACTTTAGGCCTTCCTTCCTTCCTTCCTTCCTTCCTTCCTTCCTTCCTTCCTTCCTTCCTTCCTTCCTTCCTTCCTTCCTTCCTTCCTTCCTTCCTTCCTTCCTTCCTTTTGCTTAAAGAAGAACTTGAGTAGTTTATTTATTACTTCAATTACTCTGAAGATATTCTGGGGTTACTTGAAATTCCATGCTTGAAGAGGGACAGCACANCCTTCCTTCCTTCCTTCCTTCCTTCCTTCCTTCCTTCCTTCCTTCCTTCCTTCCTTCCTTCCTTCCTTCCTTCCTTCCTTCCTTCCTTCCTTCCTTCCTTTTGCTTAAAGAAGAACTTGAGTAGTTTATTTATTACTTCAATTACTCTGAAGATATTCTGGGGTTACTTGAAATTCCATGCTTGAAGAGGGACAGCACATCCTCCTAGTGCATATCAAAGCAGTTCTTCCACTCAACTAATATAATCCCTCCTAGCCTAATTAAGGCAGAAGTGCCCTGCCTTTTTTTCCCTGACACTTTCACCCCTGCCCTGGACAGAGGAATCTGTCTTGCAGTAATCTTGATTCCTCTTCCATTTTTCCAGGGTCTCATAGACATTCCATCAGATGACCTCACCATCTGGAATACATGTACAAGAGCAGGAATTGGTATCAGAGTAATCTATATCAGCCTCCATCCTTGGTTTCCCTTCTGCTCCCAAGGCAAGAATCTAGATGGGTTTGTTCATGAAATTTTGAGCCATGGCTGATAGAAGAACATGTAGATGAAAAAAAATACTGATAAAAGAAGGAACTGAGCAATTAAGCAGTCCTCTTTTTTTCTGCAGCCCTAAGAAAGGGAAATGAATCTTCCAAATTATGCTGGAAATGTTGCCAAGAGTGCCATAGGTTCACCACCACGGGTATAGGTGGTACCTTGCGCAATAGTAGCAACTGTGAGAGGGATCTCGGAGTCCTAGTGGACAATCACTTAGATATGAGCTGCCAAAAAAGCCAACACAGTGCTAGGCTGCCTTAACAGAGGGATAGAATCAAGATCACGTGAAGTGTTAATACCACTTGGTAAGGCCACACTTGGAATACTGCATCCAGTTTTGGTCACCACGATGTAAAAAAGATGTCAAGACGATAGAAAGAGTATAGAGAAGAGCAACAAAGATGATTAGAGGACTGGAGGCTAAAACATATAAGGAACAGTTGCTGAAATTGGGTATATCTAGTTTAACGAAGAGAAGGACGAGGGGGGACATCATAACAGTGTTCCAATATCTCAGGGGCTGCCACAAAGAAGAGGGAGTCAAGCTATTCTCCAAAGCGCCTGAAGGCAGGACAAGAAGCAATGGATGGAAACTAATCAAGGAGAGAAGCAACCTAGAACTAAGGAGAAACTTCCTGACAGTTAGAACAATTAACCAGTGAAACAACCTGCCTTCAGAAGTGGTGAATGCTCCAACACTGGAAGTTTTTAAGAAGAGACTGGACAGCCATTTGTCTGAAATGGTATAGGGTTTCCTGCCTGAGCAGGGGGTTGGACTCGATGACCTCCAAGGTCCCTTCCAACTTTATTATTATTATTATTATTATTATTATTATTATTATTATTATTATTATTATTATT
>NW_015390765.1:0-13429 GCF_001527695.2 Protobothrops mucrosquamatus | reverse complement strand
GTCCTTTCCCAGGACCTGGGATAGGCAGATGTGGATGTTTGATGGTATTACAGATATCGTCGCAGGATGGAAGCAGTTCCTAGTAAGGCCGCCTTTTGCAATTGACTAATAGCGAATTTGTCAATGCCAATGGTGTTCAAGTGGTGCTCCAGTTGTTTTGGAATTGCACCTAAGGCGCCTATTACTATTGGTACTACTTATTATTATTATTATTATTACTATTATTATTATTATTATTATTATTATTATTATTATTATTATTATTATTATTATTAACAATAATGATGATAATGATGTGTTTGTGATTAGGCTTCAACAGGAGGTTGGTTAGAGCAACGAGAACTAGCTGAAATTGTGGTTTGATATTTAGAAGGTTTATTTAGTGGGTTCAAAGTAGCAACCCAGATTTATTTTAAACTTTGTTAACTTGATTCTTTTCTTTGGGTGACTTTTCTAGGGGATGTTACTGAATAGGCTGATATGTTCTTGACTTGTAAAACTAAAGTCATCTGGTGTCTCACTTGAGCAGAAAATACAAACCTCATCTGGAGAACTTTTCATTGTTAATTTCAAGTTCCCTCTCAGAGATTTTTCTTAAAGAGTACCCACATTGTGAAAACAAGAAAGTTTTCCTCTGACCAGACATTGCCCATGTTTTGCAAGATTTAGATTTGCTGCTTCATGGGCTGGTCCTAAGGTAAAAAGTAGGTTGAAAAGAGTAGGAGGCTGAGCAGAACAGCTAGGAGGCATCTCTGAGTGTTTCTGAGAGCTTTGTGCCCCACAGATTATGTATTTGTTTTTTGATGAAAACCAAATTTCCCCAGGAAAGGCAGAGACTTAAATGTTCTGGGGGGAGGGAGCTGTTATAATTGTACAGGTTCAAAAAAAGGCAGTTGAGCGATGGCATTCCGGGCCAGGGTGTTTCCCTGGTTGTCAAGGGAACAGGGTTCCGAGCCTGTCTATAAAGCTGGCAGCTGGTGCCAGGATGCTCATTCTTCTTCTGGAGTCACTCCTCTAGGCCTCTCCCACCAGGGACTTCCCTGGGCAACCCTGCCATCCAGCTCTCTACCATGGTGCCAGGAAGCCCAATGAGAGTGAGTTGAGTTCCTGTACTATCAACCTTTATATTTTTGTATTGCCTAGTGAGCACATTAGCTGACTGTGCTATGATAGTTCTGCTTTTTCCTGTTCCCCAAAGGTAGTAGACCTATTTGGCAGTGAGGCCATTGGCCTATTGTGTTCTAGAGGTTTAATCTGATCCTCTATGCCAGGGGTCTTCAACCTTGGCAACTTTAAGACTTGTGGACTTCAACTCCCAGAATTCCTCAGCCAGGGAGGAGTTGAAGTCCACAAGTCTTAAAGTTGCCAAGGTTGAGGACCTCTGCTATATGCTCTTCAGTAGCTATATGAAATTGTTGGGAATCATCCATAAGTGAGAATTCTATCACTATATTTATGACTGTCAGATCTTTGCAATCTAACTCTAAAAGCAGTTGATCCCATAGACCAGGGGTTGACAAGCTTGGCTTTTTTATGACTTGTGGACTTCAATACCCAGAATTCCTCAGCCAGCCATGCTGACTCAGGAATTCTGGGAGTTGAAGTCCACAAGTCATAAAAGAGCCAAGGTTGCCTACCCCTGCCCTAGACTGATACTTGTTTGGAATTTATTCTTTCCAGGGTGAGGCTCTACTTCCCCTGGCAGAATAGATTCACTCCTGTCTCTTAATTGCAACTATGACAGATTCCATAGAAGCCACTGAGGCACCAAATGCATTTACACAACTATAGTTAATGAACATTGCTGAGTGATTAGAACTGGGAGGAGTTATCCATGAACTCTAAATTGCATTACCTTGAAGAGTGCTCAGAAGCTTCAGTTAGTGGAAAATGTGACAGCTAAACTGCTCTTTGGTACATGAAATCAGATTACATCTGTATTGGAAGACGTTGACTGTTTGGCAGTGCTTTCTTGGTACAATTTGAGACCCTGGCTCTGAATTTTATAGATAAGGGCCACCTATCTCACTGTGACCTTTCCTGGATATTAAATTCAGTAGAAGGAGCCCTTTTGAAGACGTTTGTCATTTTCAAGATTCATTTTCTAGTCTTTAGCTGTTCTTGATTTATAATCACAATTGCCTGTGTACAAAGAAAAATCTTCATCAGGGTCCAGTCCAAGCTGGGAATAAACAACATGGAGACTGCTTTATAAAGAAGATTGCAGTTTATTGAAGAGGAGAGCCAGACAGAAAAGATGGCTCTGGGGAAAAAAAAACCTGACCACATGTAGCAGGGAGTGGTGGGTTTTTATACCTTCTGGGGCTCTTGAGGTTGTTTCCTGTTCCTGTTTGAGGCTTTGTATTTCCTGTGTCATGTACTTTGACCTGAGTCTGAGTGTGCCCTTTGGGTATTGGTGGGTTAATCCTATTATGTCTCCTGTCCTTAGAATTTGGGTGGGGGATATAGATTTTAGGTATTTTTGTCTTCCTAATAGCTTCCTGGCTCCAACCTTCCTGAATGGATTATTACATCTGCATTTCTAAAACTGGCCTCTGCCTAGTTTCTGCTTGGGGGAGAGGGGCTGGGGCTGATTTCTGGGGGCTGGTTTCTATCTTTTTTTAAGATCTTCTCCATTATTCCTTCGGGGAAATATATTCTGCCTTTTTAATATTCCCCAAAATATTTCTTTCTCTGGATTCTTCCCACACCTGGTAGCAGATGTCTGCTCTTTCAAGCACAATTATGCAACTGTCAGTTGTGCTTTTTCCCAGCAGCCTTCAGATTTCGAGGCATCCTGCCAAGGTCAGCCCTTTTCTCCAGCTTTCTCTTATTTCTTTGACCTGCTCCACTTGATTTTACCTTCTTCTTCATCTGAATGAATCATGAGAGTACAATTATTTTCTACTGGTTGATCAATAACACACCAGCAACATTTCAGTATTACCTTCTTTGGTACTAACCTGGGATCAATATAAGTTATATTATTGGGCCCTCTCAGAAAATTAATCAGATGAGTCCATTCTTATGCCCCTGCTATAAATACCAATGACATTACTTTGTAGGATTGCTGACTGCCAGAACATGAAGGTGACAGAGTTTTAGAAAGAATATGCAAATTAGAGAAACAGTTGTTGTTATGGGGTTGATGAATGTTTGTTTGATTATGTACCATCAAGTCCTTGTTAATTCTGGCAACCACATAAATACATTCTCTTCATTATGATCTGTCCTAATTTGCTCTTCCACATCTTCCAATGCTGTACTTACTGCCACTGTAACTAAGTCCATCTGATCATCTTTTTTTCTCCTTTTCTTTCACCATCCCCAGCATTGTAGCCTTCTCTAGGGAGTTAGGTCTTCACATAATGTGTCTAAAGCAGGGATCTTCAAACTTAGCCCTTTTATGACTTGTGGACTTCAACTCCCAGAATTCCTCAGCCAGCGTGCCTGGCTGAGGAATTCTGGGAGTTGAAGTCCACAAGTCATAAAAGGGCCAAGTTTGAAGACCCCTGGTCTAAAGTAAGATTTGAGCCTGGTCAATTGTGCTTTGAGAGCTTTGGATTCATTTAATGATCCACTTTTTGTTTTGTTTTTTGTTTTTGGTCTGGATGTTATTCATGCTAAATTCTATACTAGTCAGCATTACCAGTGGTGAGGTCTGGGAATCTTAGTTAATTAAGAGCTGGAATTGTTTGATCACATCATAGCCAATCAAAAAGGAAATGTGACCTAACCACCTACTGCAGTGGTGGCAAACCTATGGCACGCATGCCAGAGGCAGCACTCAGAGCCCTCTCTGTGGGCACATGCACCATTGCCCCAGTCCTGCCTCCTCCCATGCCCCCTCCTCACCAGCAGTCCCCCCAGAGGAGAGTCACCCCTGGGCGCGACCCATGCAAAGCAGCGCAGCCAAAGACATGGTAGCCGGGCAGCGGGGACAATACTCTGCTCTTGCGCCCCATCATGCGCAGATGCTGCTGCGATGCATGGGTGGAGGGCATGGCCGCCATGGCGCTGCTGGGCTGCTTGGGTGATCTGTGGCGGGCCATGGAGGTGGTGGGTGGCCCAGCGGGCAGGGTGGAGCGGGGACAGGGGTGGGGGGGTGGTTTTGGGCACTCGGTCTCTAAAAGGTTCGCCATCACTGATCTACTGTGTGCTGTAGCATCAGGAACTTTGCTCTTAGCTACAGATATTCCTGTAGCAACTACATCAAAGTCTTTTTAAACAAATTAAGTATCTATAATTTTGTAGGTTTTGCAGCCATTTCATTTAATTGTTATGTTTTTGTCTCAACCTGTGTTATTTTATCTATTATATAAAATGTGTATTTTGTGATCATTCTAAACATACATATACACATTAAATACTAGTACATGACTTTTTCACATACACTATCTCTTCACTTTCTGTCATGTGGCTAAACTATTTATTTGGGCAGGCGTTTAAAGAGTTTTTCTGTACTCCTCTGTGTGTATGTTATATTTCTGTTTTTAATAGCTATTTATGCTGTCGTTGTTTAATTTTTGCCAAATTTTATTGCTTTTAAAGTTGAAGTAAGCCATACTGAACACTGCAAATGAAGTAGAAAAGTTGGTTTTCAGTAATAAATAAATAACACTTTTGCTATTATAAATAGTCATAAATATTTTATTGTTGTTTTTATTATGTTCATTTTAATAAAACTTTAGCACTGTAAAGTGACAAGCACAACACATACATTTCAATGCTAAATGAACCAATTTGTCTATTCTTGTCTTCTCAGCCAATGCAAACTTCAAAATATTTGGAGATAATTGGGGCTGAGAGCTAAGAAATAAAAATTAAATAGAACTAACATGACAGAAAAAGGTTCTCATTAAAGGTGAATATTACAGCATTTTGGAAATGTAGTATTCAGATCGAACAAATTATTTTGGATGTTCACAGCTGAATGACAGAGAAAAGAACAATAAGGTCAATATAAATATTGGCACAAATGGATAAGTAGAGATTAGTTAACATGTAAGAAAGAACTGAGATTATAATTGAATATTATTATTCTGCTATGTAGGGTAGGGAGCCCTTCCCCCCCACCCATAAAATCAGAAGGGAAGGAAAACCATTCCAAGAAATAGGAAAAACTTCCCATAACAGAAAAATCAAACCACACTCTTTCACTGACTAGGAAAATCACACGGAGTGGTTTTCGCAACAAGCCAAGTATCTACGAATGAGATACTTTTGACCCACTGCTAGTCCCACAGAACTGTGACTGATGGGCTATGGAAAGCAAGGGGGTTTGGTCAAAGCACAAGACCTTCTGCAATGGAAGGAGAGGGACTGAGTGGAAGAAAGACTGATAAAGAGGGTGCAAAGCTTGCTCCTAGGCCAGTGGTGGTGAACCTTTTAGAGACCAAGTGCCCAAACTGCAACCCCAAACCCACTTATGCATTGTCAGGTGCCGGGTGGGTATGGCCCATTGGGTGGGTGTGGCCCATTGGCTGGGCGTGGCTGCGGTGGTAACGGCAAACTGGATGGGACTAAAAAGTTCAATCAATTCCAACTTTGCAAGATCTTTTTTTTCCCCGCGAGAAGTTGAAATTGACTCGTTGATTGAACCTTTTTTTTTTTTTTGCACACGGCAGCGGAAGCTTAAAGCAAAAAGGTTTTATAAAACCCAGCTGAAGGCCTAGGACTGGGGCGACGGTGCACAGAGGGCTCTGAGTGCCACCTCTGGCACCCGTGCCATAGGTTCGCCACCATTGTCCTAGGCAGCCAGCTGGGAATCACTGGGCGGAGTCCTGACCAAAAGGAGGAGCTTGTACTCTGAGAAATTTCAGCTGACAGAGTCCTTCCAGGCCATTTGCCTGAAAACCCAGAGGTGGCAGACCACAACCTAAAAGGTACCTTTGTGTATCTTTGTGTAGAGAAATCCGTGGATTGCAAGAGATCCAGGAAAGGAAACCATCTCGTCACAGATGGTAGGAAGGAAACCCAAAATATGGGATGCTCAGAATTGAGGATCCCACCAAGATCTCCACTAGGGAGATTAATAGAGGCCTGTAAGCAGGAAAACTTGCCCATTGAGGCAGGAATGACAAAGAGGCACACAGGCAGATTGTGTGAAAAGTGGACTCTGTTCAGTGATGAAACCAGAAACCAAATTTGCTCAAAAGGTGGTACTTTTTATTATAAAACCTTGAAGACACTTAGGTCTAAACTGAAACCCTAACATGTACTATATTGGTACTGCTGGGCAGAACGGTCAAATCCTGAAAGTCTTGGAGCTGGGGAGAATGAGTAGTCCCAGCTAGACACCGATAACTCACCCTCAGAAAATGAGAAAGACAAAAAGGACAAGAACAAAAAATGGAAAGAGGGACACGTAACTAAGGCTGATTATCAGCAGGAGCCACCTCACCACTAATCACAGAGCCCCCATTTTAAAGGGTCGGTAGTGCCAGAAGTTAGTGACAATATTATTGGAGTAGGAGGCAAAATAATCTCTGTAGAATTCACTAACGATATGTGGGTCGAGATAGGGCCTTTCTCCGTGGACCATTCGTTCACCATTTGTCCCTAGTTTTCCTTGTCACTGCTAGGAAGGGACCTCTATGCAAGCTTGGAGCCACAATAAAGTGTTCCTCTACCAGGGTCACCTTAGACACCCCAGCCAAACACATCCATTGCAGAACCATTCCAGCCCCTTCAAACCAACTACATCCCAACCTACATGGCCTGTCCCCTTCATTATGGAGCTGGGACTTGACTATGGTGAGCTTCCTTAAGGGACCCACCCTAGTTTAAATACAGGTCAAAACAGGACCACCATCTTGCATTCCCCAGTACAGAATTATGGCTGAAGCAATTAAACCAATTAGAAAACTAATCAAGGCATATGTGGTGCAAGAGGTCCTCCGAAAGTGCACCTCCCCTTGTAACACTCCGATCTTCCCAGTTCGGAAGCCCCAGACCTTTTCAGAAGGCAACCCCATTTTTCACTTTGTGCACAATCTGAGGCTCATGAACACATATGTGATACCTAAGGCCCCAATGGTACCAAACCCAGCCACCATCATCACTGGAATACCAGCCTTAGTAACTGTCTTCATAGTAGTAGATCTTTGTGCAGCATTTTTTAGCATTCTGGTAGACAGTATCTGTTTGCCTTTACATGGGAAGACCAGCAGTACACCTGGACTTGTCAGCCTCCAGGGTATACAGAATCATCCACCTTGTTCTCTTCAGTTCCTAAAGGCAGACTTTTCATCCATCCTCCTGCCATGTAAATCAACCTTAGTTCAGTATGTGGATGACTTATTATTAGCCTCAGAGATGGAGGATGACTGCAGAACTGCTACCTGTCACTTACTCCACTGTCTAGCAGAAAGGGGCACAATACATCACCCACAAAGCTCCAGTATTTACAAAGGGAGGTGACCTACCTGGGTTACATCATCTCCCCGGGGACCTGAAAATTAGTTCCACAGCAAGTCAGGACTATATCTGCAAACCTGAAACCATACAGAAACAATTCCCTTTGCATATGGTCATATCAAACTTCCCTTGGGATGGTTGATACTCTGTGGCATGAAGGCCTATTCTTACCTCTCCACCAATGCTGCTGGAGGACCCTGCACCCTGGGATGGTTAACAGTTTTTATACCCTCCCTACAGAGGAGAGATCTCCAAATCCTATCATCCAATTGTGACTCCAAAACAGCCTTCATCACAAAAATAGAATATGTGGCACTGACACTATCATTGGTTGGGGTGCCAGCACTTGCTGCGAGTAATACAAGAAACATAGACAGTGGCATGTGCCCTCATAAAAAGTCTTTTCGACTTCCAAAGCCTTAGATGCTCTGAACAGGGAACCGAGACAGGTTAGGGAAGCCACATTTGAAAACAGGGCAGCCATTGATGACTTACTACTGAGACACAATCATGGCTTTGAGGTATGTGCTACTTCAACCTAACTGAAAACTCAGAACTGGTAGAAGGTGACATAAAATACCTAAATGATCTAACACAAGATATTGGTTATGACAAAGTCCCCTTTGACCTATCTGGGCTCTTCTCTTGGCTGCCAGACCTCCATTGGTTAAGGGCCCTCCTGCTGGGGGCTACTGCTGTGATCACCTTGGGGATCTTTCTCTGCTGCCTCTGTCAGTGCATATCCCCATGCTTAAACAACTTGAAAAACTGCCTCCCAATTTCACCAAACCCTAAAAGAGACTCCAAGCAGGTATCTCTAATAATGTATGAAATAGATAGAAAATACAAACTTTACCCCAATTAAAACATGGTTGTGCTGAATATTTTTCATAAATTTTAGCACAAAATGGGGGATTGCAGGGAGCCCCCCCCCAAAAAAAAAATCAGAAGGGAAGGAAAAGCATCCCAAGAAATAAGAAGAACTTCCCACAACAGAAAAATCAAACTGCACTCTCTCAATGACTAGGAAAATCATCCGGAGCAGTTTTTGCAACAAGCCAAGTATCCATGGATGAAATATTTTTGTATCTCATTCACAAAAGTGGCGCGCTTATTGAAAGCAGATACCAAGCATCTAGAACAGCTCCATTCAGAAGGAGAAAGTGCCACTGGCTATAGCCTATTCACAACGAGAATGATGGCCGGCTGCAGGTTTCACAAGAAGCCAAAGGCTAAAGGGATTAAGATGCAAAATAATAACACTTAATCTACATTCCCCCATTTGACCTAAAGAGCAGGACATGACCCCAGCACCTCAATAGAAGCTAGCCCACCACAATTAAAATATTAAAAAGCACACAACAAATCTGGATATTTCAATTACAAAGCCCAGAAACTGTATAAAAATCCGTCTACTCACCAGACCTGGTTGTCCGCTGTCCCAGAACTGATGCTGTGTCACTTTGCTTCTGAATAAACTTTCTAGCAGCTGGTTTTAACCTCTTTATTTCTGCTAAGGCAGTGGTGGCGAACCTATGGCACGGGTGCCAGAGGCGGCACTCAGAGCCCTCTCTGTGGGCACGTGCGCCGTCGCCCCAGTCCTAGGCATCCAGCTGGGTTTTATAAAACCTTTTCGCTTTAGGCCTCCGCCGCCATGTGCAAAAAAAAAAAGGTTCAATCAATCAGTCAATTTCAACTTCTCGCCGAAAAAAAAAAGATCTTGCAAAGTTGGAATTGATTGATTGAACTTTTTAGTCCCACCCAGTCTGCTGTTACCACCGCAGCCACGTCCAGCCAATGGGCCACACCCAGCCAATGGGCCACACCCACCCGGCACCTGACGATGCATAAGTGGGTTTTGGGTTGCAGTCTGGGCACTCAGTCTCTAAAAGGTTCGCCATCACTGTGCTAAGGCGACATTTCTGCCGCTCATTTTTCTGGCTGAAAGGATGAGTCCAGAATTTAACTTTCAACAGTAGTTTCCTGTGCTTAAATTCCCATTAAGAGTAAGAATTGTCTATCTGGAGCAGGACATCAGTATGCACTGCTTTGCCTTTTGATCACTGTAGTTTTAGAATAATTGTGTGCAATATGTCTACGTAAAAGTCGCTCTGCCAACTTGGAAAGGATGCATTCAATTGCATATGGTTATTATCAGTTTAATCCTATTATTAATGTCAATGAATAATTAACTCTAATACACTTTTTATCAAGTAGCCTTTGCGCTTCTAATCTCACAGTCATGGTATTTTTTTAAAAAAAGGATTATGAATTAAGCTCTGAATCCATGACACATAGAATCAGCGTTATTCAAAAAGAAAATCCCTGGTATTTTGAAAAACCTGACAAATAATTTTAGGGGCTATTGTGAAAAATAAAGCAAGCATGATTTCTGACTGTTGATTTCCACAGTGCTTCAGCAACCTATGTAAATGAAGATCAAATACAATTTATCCTTCATTTTCCACATTTTCTGAAATTTAGTTGCTAATTCTGGAAGGAACAATCACTGCATACTATGTATTTGTAAGTTTGATACTTGGCTATCTGCATCTGTTCCAATACTCCAACTGAATCAATAGCATATGCCTTACTTTATTTCCTTTTTAATGTATCCGATGGGCAAAACTCATATCTCCACTTCCTTCACACTTTGAGCAAGGAACATACTTGCTTTTTACTGATGACTTTTCAACTGCAATTTTTTTTTTTAGGAATGTTGCAAAATTTAGCATGATCCCAAATGCAACTGGCAGACTTTGAGCCTGAATTCTATACTGGGTGTGTCTTGTTTTATTTTAATGACACTTTGGAATATTTCCATTAAATTACTGATTGATAGAAGTAAATGAAAGGTCTTCAAAATTTAAAATTGAAGGCCCTCGAAGGCATAGCACAGGCCTGCATTGCAATGCCTCCCCAGCACATGTCTCCCAGATCACCTTTGAGAAGGAAAACTTGGATGATCCAACCATCAGTCTTGCTATACAGTTATGGAAGCTTTGTTGCCGCTTCCAAAATGGTGCCCACTTCCAAGACAGATTATGTGGCTTTGGTGTAGCAAGGATGAATGGCAGATCAGCTGCTTCCAGAAGGAGGTCTATGGGAAAGATAAGTGCAAGGCATAACAGGGAGGGGGAAAAGGCTGTGGGACCCAGTAAGGTGGGAAGTAGGCCCAGGGCCTGTGGAGACCCAGCAGGGCACGATGGGGGAAGATAGACTAGGGAGGGGGCACTGAAGCATCCCTGCAATTGGTCATAACAGTGGGCTGATTGCTACATCCCCAAATTTTGTTCACGTGCTGTAGCAGCCATAACTTCAGGCAGGGGCCATAAGTATCTTCATTCAGCTCCATCTGATTTTGCATGGTTATTGAATGAACAATGGCAAGTTGAGGGCTACCTACATATATTGTTAGTCTGTTTTTTTCTTCTTCTTTCTATCTATTCCAAATATCCTCTACCTAAAACGCCTTGTTTTGCCTGCCATATATCTTTTGACAATGTTGCATTTCCCTATAAATAGAATCTGGTAAATGCTTATACTGTACTTAAAAAGGGGGGAAGTCAACCTTATTAACTAGACGGGTAATAGAACTGTTATGACTAATTCTTTTTCTTCTGGGTCCCAAGATGGCCAAGATGATTTTATAATAATAATAAAGTTGGAAGGGACCTTGGAGGTCATCTAGTCCAACCCCCTGCTCAGGCAGGAAACCCTATACCATTTCAGACAAATGGCTGTCCAGCCTCTTCTTAAAAACTTCCAGTGTTGGAGCATTCACCACTTCTGGAGGCAGGTTGTTCCACTGGTTAATTGTTCTAACTGTCAGGAAGTTTCTCCTTAGTTCTAGGTTGCTTCTCTCCTTGATTAGTTTCCACCCGTTACTTCTTGTCCTGCCTTCAGGTGCTTTGGAGAATAGCTTGACTCCCTCTTCTTTGTGGCAGCCCCTGAGATATTGGAATACTGCTATCATGTCCCCCCTCGTCCTTTTCTTCGTTAAACTAGACATACCCAATTCCAGCAGAGCATTTTCTTGACTCTGTAGACCAGACCAATATATTATATATTGATTGCTCCTGTATTTGGCTGGTAAACCTGGAAATCTATTGTATGAACTCTATAGATTCTAAAAGTATAGATATACCTATTTAGTCAGGAAAAATTGAGCTCAACCAGAAAACACATTTACTTTTATCTAGTCTGCATCACTATAAGATACATGTGTCTGTATGATACACACACACACACACACACACATTATATATATATAATTAAATCTGTAAATCAAATTAAATTAAATCTGTAAATCAACAATAACTAAATCAGCTTAAGCTTTACTTGACTGATTTTTTTTTGGTTGAAGTTCAAATCAGTGAGGCTCAATGCTACAACACTTTAATTATTTGATGCCACTTAGATTCAGATATTTTATAAAGTAATGAAAAGAAAATAATTAAACATATGCCCTTTTTTTCAGCTAATTTATTACATCGTAAGTTCCCATAATTAACCTGTTGTATTCCAGTAACATCAGTGGGATTTAAGTAAGTTAGCTACGTGTAGGATCTTAAGCCTTTCTTTGTTTCATACCATTCATATGAAGAATGGTATTTTGCTGTAATTAATTAAAAGCTGTTGCTAATTCACTAGTAGCTCAGAATTATGAGTGTTGTTATTGCTGCTGGGAAGCAAATACAATTATCTAAACTGTGCATTTAGTTATGGTGCAGTGACTATTAAGAGGTATATTTTAAACAATACAATTTCAGGGTACCATTTCACCTGGGATGCATTTGATGTGTATCAATAAAACTATTACTGATGTGTATCAATAAAACTATTATTAATTACAATGGTATTTTCTCATTATAGCTATGATTTTCTTGATTGCTCGTTCTGCCTTTAAGCATCACAGGTACGGATTTTGCATTTACTCACAACTCAGTAAGGAGACTTCAGTAGCTTATATGATTTTTAGACAACAAGTTAGTCTATTCTGCACAGATGATGGGCATGGATCCCACTTTTCCCTGCAACTTTTCTAGGAATTTCCTCCATCCTTGACTTAGAGAGGGAGGCTGCAGGATTTAGATTCTAATTCCTTCTTCTTTTGCTTATCATCGCTTTCAAATCTGGTCACACTGCTAAAGGAGGTGGCGAAAATGGCTTCTTCTTTAGGACTGCAATTGTCAATCAAAGGGTAGTTCTGCACAGTTGTTTTGCTGTGCTCCCACCTCACCCTGGAGCCACAGAAAAGTATGCTGTCCTAAGCTTTGCTGCCTCCACAGCACATCCAAAATGAGTCTGCACTGTACTTGCATTTCTATCCATACAACTTTAATGTGTAGAATTCCTAACACGATCCCAATCCTACTCAATATCATCCATCCTTTGAAAAGCCTCTTGCAGCTAGCACATATAGTAATGCCTTGGTTACTCTATGCTCTTTCTCCTTCCTTCCTTCCTTCCTTCCTTCCTTCCTTCCTTCCTTCCTTCCTTCCTTCCTTCCTTCCTTCCTTCCTTCCTTCCTTCCTTCCTTCCTTCCTTCTTGAAAATATGGGTTCACTGGTCCATTATTCATCATCAGGTCACAGCAAAGAGCGCTTGTATCTCTTGACTGCCATTTAGTGATTTGTGATCTTATTTAAATATCAGGGTATTCATTTCATATAGTCTCTATCCTGGAAAGCTTATTATATTAAATACAAATAGACAATCTCAAGACTGATTAAAGCCTGCTATTCCTCATTTTTCTCCCAAGGAAGCTGTTTCATATTACCTGTAGTAAAGACCTTCAAAGGAAAAAAATTCTTTAGTCACTATATGTTGAGAGCTTTGGGGATTTAGGGACCAGACCAACTGAATACATTGGAAATGATGCAAAATAAATTTATAAAGAACCATCTTGGGTCTCTCACCAAGATCCCCCATTGTATTGCTGAGAATGGAAGCACATGGGTTGTGTGTGTGTCCTTCCAGTCCTATTAGAGCAGTCAGAAGATCCTCC
>NW_015390764.1:61659-66978 GCF_001527695.2 Protobothrops mucrosquamatus | reverse complement strand
GGGCTGCCCTGTGGGGGAAGCTCTGGGCAGGAGAGGGGCAGCGGGGGGGGAGGGGCCCTCTGCTGCACCGACAAGCCTTGACCCTCCCCCCAGACATGGAGTTCCTGGAGGTGCTGACGGAGCATCTGGACAGGGTGCTGCTGGTCCGTGGGGGTGGCCAGGAGGTCATCACCATCTACTCTTGAGTAGCCGGCCGAGGCCCTTCCTTGCCCAAAGGTTTGTGCCCCGAGAGCCTTGCCCCCCCTGTTTGCACCCACCGCACCCAGCTGTGGACAGCCCCACTCGGCCCGCGTCTCGGGGTGGGAGGACGGAGCCCCAGCCGCAGCTCAGCGGGGCCCCCGGATCTGCCAAAGGGGGAGTGGACGGGCGGGTGGGCAGAGGCTCAAGCCCCCCCCAGCCTGCTTTCTGCTGCTGCTCCTCCGCCCGGCTCCCAGGTGGGGAGAGGGTGCCAGCCGAGGCCACCAGCATGCTTCCCTTGCCAAGGCTGGCCTCTCCCCCCCCCACCTCCCGTGCCAGGCCCCTCTGCAGGGAAAGCGCCCCACTCAGGGCCCTCCCCGTTTCTTTGGACTCAGTGTGTGGGGGGCTCTTTGGGGCAAGGGGATCCTGGGGGAGGAGCCGACAGTCGCCCTCCCCATGCAAGCTAGGAGTGGGGGGGCAGAGTTCTCCCCAGCTGGGCCAGGGGGCCCTTGGCACCCACTGGGCCAGCTGACACTTTGTTCAGTTGACCAACCCCTCCCCCAGCCTGACCCCCAACTCCACCAGACCCCCTCATGGAGGCTGGGGAGGGAAAAAGGGCTCCACCCAGCTTTGCTAACCCCCACCCCCAACCCTTCCGGTTTGTACATGTCTTTTGGCCCAGTCTCTCTCTCTCTCTCTCACTCACACACACACACACACACACACACACACACGTGCAAATGTGTGTGTGTGTGTAAGGGGATCCCTGCCACTCCTCAACCCGGTTGCACTTTAGGGTCTTCCAGTAAGGGGCTCCCTTCAAGCCAGGATCAAAATGAACCCTGGACATCTGCAGGGCTGGGGGCCGAGAGAGGCCCCCCCAAAAGCTCTGCACTACCCCAGAGCCCCCCCAGGGATAAGGAAAGGGAGCACGGCTGTCCCCTCAGATGACAAGTTCTCCTCCCCCTCCCCGTAGGAAGGAAGGGGTGGGCTCTGCTTCTGTTCCCCCCCCCCCAATTTCTGGTGCCTCACCTTATACCAAAACACGTGCATTGGACCCCTGGGGGCAGCCCCCTCCCCCAGAAGAGGAAAACTGTGGAGCTTTTAACCAATGTGAATAGTTCTCCAAAAGCAGAACGCTGCCCCACTTCCGGGGAGGCTGTAAATATATAGATATATATATTCTGTACATAGCACAGGACCAGTATTTTTAAAGTCGTCCTATTTAGGTGAGAAGAACCGGGAGGAAGCTGGGGGGGGGCTGGGGAGGCTCCAGGGCTCTCTAGCATCTTCATGGGCTGGGTGGGGGGCTGCCCCCTACCGGTGGGTCTGGGGCCAGAGCAAAGCCCCTGCTCCGCCATGGGGGAGACACCCAGAGATGTCCTGTGGATGCTGCGGCCGAAGGGCAGGGTCTCTCCCTGGCACGCAGACACGATGCTTCTTCTCAGGGCAAATGTGGCCCCCTCCCCATCTTGCAGAGCTGACCTTTCACCTCGGTCCAGCCTCCGCTGGCTTTGGCCACCCTCCCCCCTCCAGCGATTAGCAACCCCACAGCTGAGGGTGAATGAGGGGGGGTGTTTTGGAGAGTGCTTCATCTATGGAGAGATGCTCTCTCTCACACACATACACGCACGCACGCTGCCCTCCGAGACCAGCCCACCCCATTCAGACCCCTGGCCAGCACTTTCCAAGGGACCCACCAGCGGCACCCCCCATGGAAGGAAGATGGGCCTCCCTCGCTTGCTGGCAGATGCTCAGCCTACCTCTGGCAGTCCCGGGGCCGGGGAAGGGACCAGGTTGTCTCCTGGCCGTTGCTGCCCCTGTTCCCCCCCCCAGCGTCCTCCCAGCCTCCCGTTCCAGAGAGGCCCAAAGCAGAGCGTTGCATGCTAGTTTACACATGCTAGTTTACACTCCCCCCCCACTCCTGACCCTGCATGTTTGGCCCCGGCGCCACATCCTGCTGCCCTCGGGCGTGTCCTTCAGCCGGCCCGTCTGGGCATCCAGGGCCCCCTGACCAAAGCCGGAGGAGGGACTGCAGCCCTGCAGGGAAGACCTCAAGGCCACCTCGGTGCTCTGGGAAAGCTGGCAGGGGTGGCCTCGGACACCCCCTCCCCGGATGGATCCGGACCGCTGCCCACTGTACTGTTGCTGCACCCTTGGGCTTCCGAGCTCCTCCCCCGTGTCTCTGGAGGGCTGGTGAGGGCTGCCCCGCCTGGTTGGAGGGCGCGCTCAAGTGGCGAGGGATGAGCGAGGCGGCCCCACGGCTGGGTCGGCTACACACTCTTCTTTCCGTGCTCACGTGCAATATCTTTGTTATGAATGTGACACCAGTCAGCTCATGAAGTACCTTTATAATCGGTCACCGTAGCTACTGTGTTTTCTGTCCACCCGAGTGACTTTGATTCCAGTGCGATCCTGCAATAGCTGTTGTGAGCTTTTTCATAGGCCTTGTGTTCTAGGGAACACTTGTGCAGCGCAACGCCGCCGACCCATTTGCTCTTTGTAAATAACCTCAGTCGTCAACCCAAAAGAAGGTGCGTTGGGCTTGCGTTTCCTTTCCGCAAGTGTGTTTGCGTGGCCGGTGCTGTTAGGTATCCATGGGGCCACGGCCCCTCTTTGCTTGTGTTGAGGCTTATACCGTATATTTTGTTTTCTAGACTTCTGTCTGCACAAAATGCAATAAAAGGATTTTATTACACCCTTCACGTGCTGGTCCTGGCAACTGTTGTCCTCAAGAATGCCCCAATGAGATCCCTCCTCCGTCATCTCTGGGGCTCGGGGTTCTCCCGCCATGTGTCTTCTCAGGACCCCAAAACCGGACTGGCACCTACAAAAATATGCTTTTGTGTTTGTGTGTGCGTGCGTGTGTGTGTGTGATGACTCAATACTGGTTGTGCAGCATTGCCCTGTGGGCTATTGTGGGTGCCTTGTGTCCCTGGCCCTCTCTGGCTGTCCACAGGGGCGTCGTGTGCAGAAAGTCTTCAGGAGCAACATCTCCCTTGCAAAGTCAGGATCAGGGCCGAGACCCTCTGGAAGAGACTCCTGGGGGGGGGCACCCTCCACAGTACGTAAGGGGAACGGGGTGCGGTGCAGGATGCAAATCCTGCAGGGCCAGTGAGATGCCGGGCTCTCATGCAGCCTTAGACTGTCCCTGGGGCAGCGCTGGGAGGTCCCTCTGACCGTGAGTGGGGGGTCCGTCTGCCAGGGGAGGGTCTGGAGGAAAAGAGCCAGGAGGCCAGTGTGGCTTGCTGGTACAAAGCAGCCCCTGAGCTTGTTCTCTTGCAGACCTTCATCGCCCAAAGTAGGGAACGTCCTCCATGCTGGTGATCGCGGACGCTGATTATGTTCCCCAGTGGGGGGATGAAACATCCGCAAGGAAAGATGCTCAGGGAGCACAAAGGAGCTACAAATACTCTCCTTTATTGGGTTTCTGGCACAATTCAGAACTTGGCGACGATGTTAGACGAGGATCCTTCGGGAAACGGAAGACTACAAAGGGCACAAGAGCGGCCAAGACGGGGCAACTTTCTCTGGGGGGGAGGGGAGAAGGCAAACCCCACAAGGAGCTGCCTTGTGTCAGGGACGGGGTCCCATCCCCCAAAGGGTCTGCCTTCCTCTGGGGGGGGGAGCAGGGAAGCGGCTCAGCTTGCAGACCAGCTGGAAAAGGTCCGGCCTGGCTGGTGAGAAACAAGCAGCGGAGAGCTCCATAAAGAGGTCACCTTGTGTGGCTGGAGGTCGATTCTGTGCCCAAGAGGGGCTGGCCTCATTCTGCCAGCATTATCCCCCACCCCCCAGGGCACAAGAGGCGGGGGGGCTCCCCCAGACCAGGCGAGAACAGCTGGGCCTTGGAAAAAGAGGCAACAGGAGGGAGGGGGGATGTGAGCCAGGTGCAAAAATTCCTGCAGGAGGGCAGGTGGGTGGGCTTCCTCCCCCTCCAGGACATCCTCAACTGGGGGGGGGGTACATTGTGACAGGGCCGCTCCCCAATGGCTTCCAAGGGGCCTGGAGAGCTCCATGGGGGAGAGTGGCCACCTCCAGGCCAGAGGGAGGAGTGGGGGGGAGGCTCCCAAGACCCTCGGTCTCCTGCTCATGCGCAGAGAGCAGGAAACATTCACTGACCGGGCAGATCCCAGGCACGGCTATCCCTGTTTCCAGGACTTTTCCCAGTTCCCTCCTACAACATTCCAGTCTTCCAGTCTTTGAGGGGCTGCCAGAAAGAAAAGGGGGGCAGCTTATTTTCCAAAGCACCAGAAGGCATCGCAAGAAGCAACCGATGGAAACTCGTGAAGGGAAGAAGCAACCTGGAACTCGGGAGAAATTCTCTGATCGTGGGGAACAATCGAAATCGGTGGGAGGACTTCTCTCCCCCCCCCCCAGGAGTTGTGGGTGCGCCGTCACCGGAGGTTTCCAAGAAGAGATTAGGCGGCCAGGTGATCAGGATGGTGTATAGGGGTCTCTTGCTTGAGCAGGGGGTTGGACTAGAAGACCTCAGAGGTCCCTTCCATGTTCCACTTTCCTCGCCGGAGCTCTTCCGCCAGCTTTGACAAGGGCCGAGCTGGGCCAGGCACCTCAGGCGAGTTGGGGGCCTGACGCTCTCCTCTCCTGGGCAGCCTCGGGATGGCGCTGCCCGTCTGCTCTCCCCACAGGCTCTCAGCCTCCCAGAGACCGCCGCCAAGACCAGCACACACACAGAGCCTAGTGGGCACAAGGGGGCTGCTGCTCCGCTTTCCCCCTCCCCTTCACCTCAGCCCCCCCCCCAAGGCTCCTTAATGGGCAGGGCAGGGCAGGTCTGACTGAAGGGAAACTGGACACCGCCGGTCGCTCTGGGCTCCTGAGGAGCCAGAATTTGGGCTCATCGCTCTGGGCAACAGTCTCCCCCCCCCCGATGACTTCCTCCTCCTCCTCCTCCTCTCCCTGCTGCCTCAGAGGTCCCAGGACACCGTAGCCCAGGGGGTGGGGAACCTCGGCCCTTTTATGACTCCTGGACTTCAACTCCCAGAATTCCTCAGCCAGCATGGGGGAACTACGGCCCCCTCATGACTCACGGACTTCAACTCCCAGAATTCCTGAGCCAGCATGGGGGAACTACGGCCCCCTCATGACTCGAGGACTTCAACTCCCAGAATTCCTGAGCCAGCATGG
>NW_015390764.1:48935-60716 GCF_001527695.2 Protobothrops mucrosquamatus | reverse complement strand
CCCCCCCCCTCCTTTCTTTTGACCATGACACCCGCCCGGTTGTTTGCTGTTATTCTGGGCCGAAAACCACCTTGGCTGCACTTGAAAGAAAGCGTTGTGTAAATGAAGAAAAACTCAAAAGAGGGAATATTCTAAAATGGTTGTTAAAAGAGAAGCTGTGACCTATTGGCGGGGTGGGGGGGGTAACCAGAGGAGGAAATTCTATTCGGGCTTTTCCAGGTCAAATTATTCTAGCAACGTCATAGCTTGAATCTGGCGCAAATGTGTGGCGCACCACACGGTGCTCAGAAGAGAGAAACCTCTGCTCTCGCTTCCCTCGTTCATCTTTGGGTCGGGCAAGAGCAGATCCTAAAAAAAAAAAAAAGGGGGGGGGCATTTGGGGTTATCAAAGGCAGAACCTCTGTGGAGATTCCCAATCAGCCCAAAGGTCACGGCTGTCCCAAGGGTGCTTTTCAAAAGGCAACAGGGATTTCCTGGCCTTTTCTTTTAAATCGCTTCGCTTCTCATCCCAGAACTGAAGAAGCTTCAAGGAGAAACAAAGAACTCCAGTGGCTTTTTTGAAAAGCACCTTTAGGGCAAAGGCAGAAACCCACTTCTGAGTCGGGGGCCGGGGGGGAGGCGGGGGGGGATTGCTAAGTGGCACCGGATGATTCCTGATACGCCAAGCGGTGACGTGGGCGCAGTGGCAGGGCACGTGGCGGCTGATCCGTGGCACAAACCCCCCCCAGACTTTCCACCAGCAGCAGTCTGAAATAACTGGAAATGCCACCACTTTTTTATATATATACAGGTGTGTGTATATACATATGCAAATTTTATTAAAAAGTTATGGCCTCCTGCTAACAGGAGAGAGGAGATCTCTACATAACCAAACCATCAAAGAACAGAACATCGATCTCTGCTGAGAACCATTTGGAAAAGGAACTGGCATCTGAGGTCCCCCAAAACCTAACTTGCAAATTCTACAACATTAAATCAAAGTGTGTGGGGAGGAGGGGGGGGGTGTCACAGGCCAAAAGACAGCCAGAAAAACTCTCCGACCCTCCGGGAGAAAGACAGGCCGAGTCCCGCCGCAGCCACACGTTCGGATCAGCCCTCGAGCACACTGCCCCCTTCGCAAGCTCTGGACCGCTCCCCGTTGCTCGGGAGAGCGTACCCCTTCTTGGCCCCCCTCCCAACTGAAGAGGCAGGAGCGGGCCGTGAGGGGGGTCCAGCGGCACAGGCTGCCTGAGCCAAGGGGGTAGGACCTCGCTGCCTTCCCCAGCCCCAGTCTGCCCGGGGTGGAAGGGGAGAGACATGCACCATCCAGAACATTCAGCAGCAGGCAGCCAGAAGCCCACTGGGCATCAGTAATGCCGCTGGTAGGAGCCCATGCCCTGCTGGGCTGGGGGCACTGCCCGGCCCTGGCCCACTGTCTGGTTCACCAGGTGGGAGAGGGCGGGGCCGCTCTGGATCAGGGTATCCAAGGCCTTCTGCACGCTGGGGTTGTCGAAGTTGATCCCCAGAGACAGTGGCGGTCGTGCGGCGGCCGCGCTATTGGGCGCAGAGGGCCGGTTCTGGTAAAGGGGCTGGGACGGCGGTGGGGGAGCCGAAGCCCGGGGACCGGAGACCCTGGCGGAACCCGGGTGGTTGGGGAACTGGGCAGCCTGGGATGGCGCTCGCTGCTGCGACTGGGAGGCACCAGTCGTGCCCAGCTGGGGGCCCCGGCCAGGCGTGCTGGGCCCGGAGCCAAACCCTGGATTCGGAGACACCCCCACGCCCGGGCCGCCGCTGGACACGTTCACTGCACCGGTGGCCACCCCGCTGTTGAAGAGGCTGAGGATCTTGGCCTGCAGCTCCTGCTGAGGGTTGGAGGGCCCGGTGGCTGCGGCAGAGGCTGGCAGAGGCTGGCCGCTCTGGTGCCCCTGGGAAGTGGGCACCAAGGCTCCTGACGCAGCTCCCATCGTCTGCCTGCCCGGAAGTGAAGCTGTGAGGAGGGAAGCCGGCCAGCTGTGAGTCCTGCCCCACCGCCTTCTGGGTATCAACTGCTCCTCCCCCTAGTATCCTGGGGCGGCGGCACAAAGGGGCCGGGCTCCCTCCTCAGCTAGGACTTACCGGGAAGGGACTCGGCGGCGGCACGTAGCTGCCGTTCCTTGCGCTCCCGCAGGTAGTTGATGATCTTGTCCGTCTCCTCCCCGGTCAGGTAGCGGTTGTCCGCCAGCAGGTTCAGGAGGGCCTGCATGGCTGGGGGGTGGGCCCCACGGAGACTCTCCTCAGCCGGCAGGGGGCGCTCCCGCTCCTGCAGGATGGTCTCATCGGCCATCTTGGCCGCCCGCCTGGCAATCTCCTCCCGCTCCTTCTCGCGGACCTCGGACTTGTAGCGCTCGTAGTTCTTGGCCACCAGCACCATGGCGTCCGCCTGGGGCATGTTCCGGTGCTCTGTGCGGGAGGAGGAGGAGGAGGAGGAGCGGCAGGCGGTGAGTCGCCCTGGCGTCCAATTTGCCACGGGCAGCTTACAATTAAAAGGAAACTAAAACACCGCAGATCCTGCCCGTTCTGAAGAAAACTAATCTGTATCAAACTGGAGGAGAAACCCGGGCAGAGCCTGGGACACAAACGCCCCCCCCCCCCAGTTTTCATGGCGTTGCAAACGGGCAAGTGAGGCAGGGGGCAGACAACCACCTGCTGGGCTTCACAAAACAACAAACCTGGGGGGAAGGGGAGGAGATTTAAGTCCACCTGGGGTCCTCCTGAAAAGGCTGCTGCAGGGAGGGAAGGAGGGCACCAAGTGGGACTGGGGCACAAAGAGCCCGACTCCCACTGTGGCAGAGTGAACGCCAGGAGTGCCTCCCTCACAGAGTGGATCAGGGAGCCCCAAAGTGACGCTGCGGAAGCGGCCGGATCGAGTGGAATGGCTTACGGTCAGCGCCCCCCCCCCCACTTATGCTGAGGGCTTTTGTGTTTTTCACCTCTCTGAATGCCTGACTGATCTTTGCCGGGGGTCTTCTGGCCAAGATCCCTGAGTCAGTCTTCCTCCTCAAATTTTGCAACAAAATTTTTTTTCTAAATTAAGCAGCTGAATGACCTGATTTTGGCTCCAATTCTGAGGACTATGAAGGGTGGGATCCGCTCGGGATCCGCAGGCAAAGAGTGCCAAAGATGGCACAACTCATGCAGCACCTTTCTGCCAAACACAAACCGCAACTCACACATGCCGGGCAGGTTGCGTGAGGCCAACTGTGCTCTGCTTAATCAAACCCCTGAACCGGTCGTTAATAGCCACAGGGCCGATGGAGGAGCCCCCTACCTTGCGGGGTGCCGAACATGATGTTGACGGTGCAGGAGTGGTGGACCTGGTGCTGGGGGGTGATGACTATGGCGAAGGCAGAGCCTCCCTGGCTCACGTCGTCCAGGGCTTGCTGCAAAGACATCTCCGAGTTGAGGAAGATGAGGTCCACCATCATGCCCAGGTCGCGTACCTTGCGCCCCACCGACTCGGCGTAATCCCTGCACCAGGCAGAAGCCCAGAAAACAGCGTCTACCCAGGGCGTCCGACCACCGGAATCCTCCCCCTGAATCCGGGAAAGGGCCCCCCAGCCCCCCCCCCGTACTTGGTCTGCTTGTTGACCACGATGACGGAGCAATCCACTGGCCGCTCGGTGTCTATGCGCTTCTTGATGTCCTCAAAGAACTGCCGGTAAAGCTCCTCCCGGCGCCTCTCCTCTCTCTTCATGCGCTCTGCAGGGAAGGTCACCAGCATGAGGGCCGGCCCTCGCCTCCCCCCAACCCCCCCGCCCATCTGCAGCCGGGCAGGGCCTGACCTTCGGTGCTCAGGGTGGGTCTGTCCATGGTGGGTCTGTCCATGGTGGGTCTGTCCATGGTGGGTCTGTCCATGGTTGGCCTGTCCATGGTGGGCCTGTCCAGGTTGGGCCTGTCCAGGGGCTCCCCGAAGCGGTCGTAAGAGGGCTCCTCCCGCCTGCGGTAATAGTCGTCCGGACGGTCGTAGCGGTCGTAGCCTTCCTCTCTCCTGCAGAGGCACCAGTAGCAACAGTCAGTGAGCCAGGTGGGGGCCTGACCCGCCCCCAGCAGCCCACCTCCCTCTGCGCCTACCTGTACGGGGTCTCTCTGGTCTCCCTGTAGCGGTCGTAGAGAGGGTCCCGGGAATCTCGCATGTCCCGGGAATCCCTCACGTCCCGGGAATCTCTGGGGTCTCGGTGATCTCTGCCCCCCCGCATCTCTCGCCCCCGAAGGTCCCGTCCGTCCCGGGAATCTCGGCCGTTCCTGCCATCTCTGCGTGGGCTGCCCTGGTTGGGAGAGCGATCCCTCCGTGCATCTCTCTCGCCGTAAGGGATGGGCTCCCTGCCAGAAGGACCGGGAAAAGTCCTTAAGAGGGAAGGGGTCAGGGGAGTGAACCAGACCGTTGTCCGTGGACCCCTACCCAAACCAAAGTCTAGCAAGGCCGCCACATGATCTTGGCCTCCCTCTGGGGCATGGCCCAGCGCTCGTCTCCAGAGCCAGCAAGCAGTGCAAGGCAAACGAAGGAAGGTTCCTAAGGCAGGAAAGAGGTCTGGAAGCCGCCTTCAGCCCTATGGGTCCTTCCCTTCCCTGCCAGACCCCAAACATTAAGAGCGTCTTGCTCCAAAAGGAGCCTGGGGTGAGCAGCCCAGGAGGTTGACTCAGCCTCTGGACCTGCTGTAGACTTCAGCAGGATCCACCTTGGACTCAAAGTAAGTTGATGGGGCCACCAAAGCCAATGGCTGGTGGAAACTGAGAATCCTGGGGAGAGGAGGTGGGAAACACCCACCCCCAGCCTGGAGCAACTCCCCACTTAGAACGGGCCACGGTCACACTTCCTTGGAGCCACGACACGGCCCTGCTTTGGACAAGAGTGGGCCAAACTCCCCAGAGACAGGCAGGGAGACCCGATCTTCCAGAAGGGCCAGAAAAGTCAAGGAAACCCACCCACCAAAGCATCGGCACTACGGGACCCCTGGCTGCAGCTGCCTCTCTACCAGCAGCATCGAGAGCAGCTGGAAGTGTTTCCCTGCCCTGCTGCGCAGCAACACGCAGAGAATTCAGGAGACGTGGAACAACTGCACTTTAATATGTAGATATCCCCCCGCCAAAAGCTCAGTACCGATTCAGGACAATATACTTAGGGACTCTTTGCCTTCGCATAAATAAAACCTTAAACTGATTTCGCAAAGTCCAAATGAACAGCCCGTTTCCGGGGGATACAAGAAGGGCCAGAGACTCAGAAAGGATGCCCAAAGTCTGCTTAAAGAAGAGCCAGGCAAATTTGGGACAGGACAGCAGCAGGCAGAACCATGAAGAGAAGTTGGGGTGATGCCCCCCGCTGCGCTCGGCAGACGTAGGCAGGCGACGGGAGGTCCGGAAGGACTCCAACCGGATGTCCCCAACACTGTTGCTTTCTTCCCACCGGCAGCAGGGGCAATGCAATGCCCAGGCGCCCGCATGCGCACCGCCCGCAGCCTTCAGGCAAGGCGAGGCTCAGGCACCCGCGTGCGCGCTGCCCACCAGCATCAGGAGCAATGCTTGGGCACATGCGTGTGCTTTGACCCAGGGTCCCTCGGCACGTCCCAGCTCCTGCCCTGGCAGGGCAGGTCTTCAGGTCAGAGGCTGAGCACAGTTCTGTGCTGATGCCAAAAGAAGCACCCATAGGTGGTGGGCACAACGCAGATGGAGTGCCAAGGGAGGACCGAAGAATCCTCTGCCAAAGGAGATCCCGCGTCCATCTTCGGGGCAACGTGGTGGCAAACAAGGGCCGCCTCCATAAGGGGAGCTGCTCCCCTGAGGTCTCTGCCCTCAACGCAACCCCCACGGCCCGGGGTGGAGCCACTCCGAGGCGCTCCCCAGGGACGCCCCGGAGTCGGAACGAGAGGCAGGCTCTCCTCCCTCACCCGAGCACCCGGGAAGTTCGCCAGGGCTGGGAGTCCGGCTGGATTCCCCCGGGAGAGGCTCCACCGCTGAGGCACCCGGGAGGCAGCGCCGCTGAGCCAGGCAACTGGTTGCTTCAGAGTACTTTACCTTCGCGATGGGCTGGACCTTGAGGGAAGCTTATTCATTTCTCTTCTTTCCGCTGCTTTATTAATATCTGAAAAGAATAATCAACCCATCTGTTCAATGCTATGAAACAAAGAAAAGATCGTCAATATATTGAAAAGAAAGCAACAAACGTGAAGCCAGGAAATCCACGCCAGGAGCCAACGAGCATCAAGAAAACCTTTATTTACATCCAGGATCGGGCAGACGGAGACGGCCGGGGCTCTCCTGCCCACAACACAGCTCAGCCCCTCACCCGCCAGGGCGACGCGCGAGTGGCTTCAGCACGCAAAGGACCCAGCGACCCTGTGACGAACTCAACGCGGCCCCTGCAAGTGGGCAAAACGGGCGGGAAAGGCTCCTTCCCTAGTGGACCCCAGCCGTCAAGCCTGCCTCAATTAACTGTACAAATCTGAACGCATAAACCAGTGTTTTTCAACCTTGGAAACTTTAAGATGGGTGGACTTCAACTCCCAGAATTCCCCAGCCAGCTTTGCTGGCTGGGGAATTCTGGGAATTGAAGTCCACCCATCTTAAAGTTTCCAAGGTTGAAAAACACTGGCATAAACAAACCAAGGGCACTGGGAGGATTCCTCCCTCCCTTCCTTTTTTCCTTTCTTTCTTTCAACAGGCGTTTCCAGAGACGCAAAAAAACAATTGCAAGGAGGGCTGCTTTTGAAGTGACAGAGAAGGAAGAAAGGGGGGAACTCTTCCCCCCCCCCCCGGTGGCTTCTCAGGTAGGACCTGCCTCCATAGGTCTCAGGAAATATGGCTACCCCACCCCACCCCAGTGGACACTTCACTCCTGCTCAAACATGCTTGGAGAGGTAGGTTCTCCTATTGGGGTGCAACTGTTGGCCCCCTCCTGGCCCCAGAGCCCTCCCCAGGTGGAAGGCCTGCCAGTTCGTCATACGGCATTAGGCACAAATGCTTCTTCAGAATGGGGAGAGGCAGCAGAAGGGGGCAGAGACCCCAACACGCGCAGAAACCGCCGAGGCACACCCAGCTCCCTCCCAAGCCTTGAGAGACGGCCCCGCTCTCTCCTTTGGGTGCCCTTACTCCACGCCCGGAAGGTCCCACCAGGCTCTGCCGAGGCTCCTCAGGGCCACCCACAGCATTTCTTCCACCCACTGGAGCGGGGAGGCTTTCGCAGGGCTGCCCCACTGCCTCCGAAGGGCTTCCCGCTTCCCTCACAGGGCAGGGACCCAATCACAGCTCTGCTGGGTCATCGGCCGGCAGAGGCGGGCGGGCGGGACGTGCCGCCATTAAGCCATTTCCCTGACGAAATAAAAGCAGCCGTCAATTTTAGGAATAGCACTTCAGACTTACATACCACTCCGTAGTGCTTTGTACAGCCCTCTCTGGGCTGTCTACAGTGTCAGCCTAGGGCCCCCCAACAATCTGCGCCCTCATTTTACCGACCTCGGAAGGATGGAAGGCTGAGTCAACCTCGAGCCCGTCAGGATCGAACTCCCAGCTGCGGGCGGAGTCAGCCAGCAATACCACGCTCTAACCACTGCGCCACCACCACAGCTCTTACATTTTAGCCATTACAGCTTTTCATCACGGGAAAAATAGTAAATATTAGGGAAAAAAATGTATTTACGAGCACCAATATTACAACTTTTGTGACTCTGAATACTGGAAGGACACGGCCAGGCTTGGACGCTAAACAGGGCTAAGATTCCTGGCCTTTGGGCCTGGGAAGGGTGGACAAAAGCCTCTGCCTTCCATACTCACCCGGGGAGCTCCCGGGCACCTGGCTCTCTGCCAGAGACACCCAGGGCAGGAGGGGGGGCACACACAGCACCCCAGCAGGGAGCCAAGGGTTGGAGAGCCACCAGTGAGGCTGGTGGCCATGCAAATCCCTCCACCCATCATCCTGAGCGCAGGGCTCCCTGACCAAGGGAGCGAACGTGGTGGCCACTTTGCTTTAGGGTTGGGGCTCTGGGGGCAGAAGGCGGCACAGAGGGGGGGGGGAAGGTTGGGGAAGAGGGCAAAGAAAGCTCTGCTGGGAGGCAGGCAGGGGGTGGGCCCCTCCCTCCCAAGGAGACCCCTTTCCCCAGCAGGGGGTCAGGTCGGCAGAGGCCTTGGTCAAGCCCACATCTGATCTTTGTACCCCGCCCTGAGTCCTATGAGGAGAAGGGCGGGGTACAAATTAAATTATTATTATTATTATTCCCTCGCCCGAGGTCTTTCTGTGGGCGAGGGGGGACCTTTCTGTGGGCGAGGCACGAGACCAGAGACTTTATTTTGCAAAGGGGGGGGCTAATTCTGGAAGCCAAGCTCTCCCACTGTCCTGCCCCCCCTCCCTCCCCCCTGCCAAGGCTGCCCCACCCTGTCCCTGGGCTGTCAGCAGAGACTTTGTCACCTGCACTGCTGGGACTCTGGTCTGCTTTCCTTTGGGGAGGGAGGGAGGGAGGGGGGTGTCTGCACAGCCCGGAGGTTCATGGACATATGACACCCCCCCAGGCTCCCCTGAGCCCCTGGGGCTACTCCCACTCCCCCGAAGGCTACCTGCACACCTGGGCTTTGCTTCTCAAAGCATGGGGGGGGGGAGAAGGAGGCCCTTGACCACTGCAAAGCTGACTGTGCTGGCAGCCTCTACAAAGAGGAGCCGACTCAGCCGGGGCATTCCGGGGGCCTAGCGGATTTTTCTTCAAAGATTGGACGGCCACTTGTCTGAAATGGTATAGGGTCTCCTGCTTGAGTAGGGGGTTGGACTAGAAGACCACCGAGGTCCCTTCCAGCTCTGTTATTCTGACTGAAATTGATTGAGAGTTAGAAGATAAAGAGCTGAAAGCGATCTTGGGGGTCATCCCATCCCCGTCCAAGAGGAAGCACAGCAAGGGTCAGTGGAAGCTGCCCATCCCCCACTCCCCCCAGCCTCAGTGCCCCCTGGAATTACAGCAGACCTCCACATCCCCTGGCAACGGCCGCCTTCCCTCCGGGGCCTCCACCGTCCCCACCGCCTTCCGGCTCCATTCCGCTCCTGCTGGATCCACCCAGGCGCAACCGATCGAAGTTGGGCCTGGCTGGGGCTTCCTGGCCCACCGCAAGAAGCAGAAGCCAGCCAGGGAGCAGCTTCAGATGTGGCACAAAGGGGCTTCTCGGCACGGAGGGCCGGGCTGGGCACGCCTCCTCACCAGTGGGGGCAAGAGGTCAGCCGGGGCGGTGGTGGAGCAGAGGGCGGGCAGGGGTCTCGGAGCCCTGGGGGTCCGGGATTGGTTCAGGCAGCTACAGTTTTCCAGAGCATTGCAAGCAGCCTGGGGCGGTTCTGTGGCAGTGCAGCGGGGGGGGGGCATAAGGAGGCTGGAGGCTCTGAGGGCCCAAGCCCGGAGGGGGTCTGGATTGGGATAGGTGCTCGCTTAACGACCTACGGTTCTCAGTTAACAACCGCAATGGGGAATGCTGGGACTTGGTGTGGACATATGGCATCTCATTTAGGACTGCACTGATTTGCAATGGCCATCTCAGTCTCAACTGTAGTCATAAGTGGAGGAATTTTTTCCCTTCAGAGGGAGAAAGGTTTCCAGCTGTAGAGCTCCTTCTGAAGAACCAGCAGAGTTCAGCACCTGCGGCCTTACACAGACACAGACACCCGAAGGGGTGTGTGGATCCAAGTGATGATGTGAATCTGCTAGCAACCGCTGGAGAATCCCTGGGTCTCAGACCCTCCCACCCCTCGTGACCGTGGAGGATGGAAGGGAGGGAGGGAGAGCAGTGTGGGCACTGCCCTCCCTGTTCTTAGCTCTGGGGGCGGGGAAAGTGTGCAGGAAATAGGAAAGAAATATGCTTCCTGGCCTCCTTCCTTGAAGCAAAGTGCATTCAGGTGAGAGAGATAAAGATTATAGTGAACACTGACTGGGACCCAACCCTCTTCCTTCTAACGGGTTCAGGTAGACGTTTAGTCTAAATTGCTACCTAGCAACCTGCACCGCTAGACAGACTGGACTATTACTGTTTCCTCTTCCGTGGAAGATGATTTTGGAAGACTCGATTCTCCTCACACAGGAAGGTCTTCCTTTAAAGTTTCCAGAACGATTCCAGCTTGCTGACAGGGAATCACTTTTCATCTTGAACACTTTGCACATGTTGCTCGCTGGCTATGCTGAGCGGCACCAGTTCCAACACAGGGGGCTTGAACGACGGCTTGGGCCTCTCGTAAGCATCTCCTTTCTTGTTCTTCCGTTTCTGCTTCTTGGTTGCAGATCTAGTTTATAGCGTGCTTTGCCAAATTCTACAGAACTTCAAAATACACAGGATCCAATCTACTGAGTGACTTTAGGTTTTTCTTCAGTCTCAGCATTTGGGTTGCAAACCTTTGCTTGTTAGGAATTGTATTCCGTTCTCAGAGGCCCGGCTTTGCTAGCGCCGCCCGCCCGTTTCGCTGGACCCCAGCTCCGCCTCCCAAACTCTGGGCAGAGGATCCAAGAGGTAGCCCAGGCCTCATCTGGCAGTCAATCAATCAATCAGAATAGAGCTGGGAGGGACCTTGGAGGTCTTCTAATCCAGCCCCCCGCTCAAGCAGGAGACCCTATATCAGTGATGGCGAACCTTTTAGAGACCGAGTGCCCAAACTGCAACCCCAAACCCACTTATGCATCGTCGAGTGCCGGGTGGGTGGTAACGGCAGACTGGGTGGGAGTAAAAAGTTCAATCAATCAATTCCAACTTTGCAAGATCTTTTTTTTCCCGAGAGGTTGAAATTGATTGATTGATCGAATCTTTTTCTTTTTGCACACTGTGGTGGAGGCCTAAAGCGAAAAGGTTTTATAAAACCCAGTTGAAGGCCTAGGACTGGGGCGACGGTGGTGTGCCATAGGTTCGCCACCACTGCCCTATATCATTTCAGACAAGTGGCTGTCCAGTCTCTTCTTCAAAACTTCCAGGGATGGAGCACCCACGATTTCTGAAGGCAAAGCTGTTCCACTGGTTGATTGTCTTCACTGTCAGGAAGTTTCTCTATAGTTCCAGGTTGCTTCTTTCCTTCATTAGTTTCCATCCGTTGTTTCTTGTCTTGCCCTCTTTTGCTTCGGAAAATAATTTGACACCCCCCCTCCTCGTGGCAGCCCCTCAAATACTGGAATACTGCTATCATGTCGCCCCTTTTCCTTCTTTTCTCTAGACTGGCCGCCCCTAAATCCTGCAACCCTTTTTCCATATGTTTTAGTCTCCAGGCCTTTGATCACCTTGGTTGCTCTTCTTTGCACAGGCCCCCAGCAGCCATTAGCACCAGCTTCCCCACCTGCCCCCCCCTCCATCGCTGTGGTTTTTCCAGGTGGGTCTGCAGCTTCTTCAGGGCCTCAAGGAGAAGCCACGGGGGGGGGGGACTGATCGTCCCAAGCCCCAGGGGCTAGCTGACCCCGGGCCAATCAAGGTTGGGTCTGGTCGGGCAAGAGGCCACCAGGAAACCCCAGGATCGTACCCGACCTAGTCTGGGAGCGGCTGGAAGGAGAAACGCAAGCCCCACCCTTCCCCCCACGGAGCCCGGCCCGGCGTCTCCTGGTCGTGTTACGGCCGAGGAAAACACGCGGACGCCGCCACGCAGCCCCTTGGAAGCGGCGAAAGGGACCCGGCGACGGAGCCGCAGCTTTAAGAGACGCCGACGCCACGGAGGGAGGGGGGGGGGAAGAGGCCGCCGCGCAGAAGACCCCCCCCGCCCCCGACCCCCAGCCCCGACGGACACGGCTCGGGGGAGGCGGGAGAAGGGGGCCGCCCCCTCCCAGAGGCACCCCC
>NW_015390764.1:37463-48835 GCF_001527695.2 Protobothrops mucrosquamatus | reverse complement strand
CCCACAATCCTCCGGGGCGGGAGAGGAGCGGGAGAGAGAGACACGCCGGAAGCTCTTTTGGTTTCGCGGTTCTTGCCCCCCCCTCCTCCTCCTCCTCTGCCTCTGGGCCTTCACTGCCCCCCCCCGGTTGGGCCCCCGCCCTCCTCCCACCCGGCTGAGAGTCCCGGGCCGAAGCGCCCCCCCCTCCGTCGGTTCTTCTTCCACGCAGCTCCGGGGGGGGGCGAAGCAGGGGAAGATCCGCTGCAGCCCGAGGGAGCCACTTCAAGCCCCCCCCTGGATGTTGCAGAGTTGGGGCGCTTCTCCGCTGCAGCTCCTGCCCTCCCCAGAGATCCAAAGCGGGGGGGGCTTACTTTGCCCTGGATGAAAACCAGGAGGCCGCTTCCCTGGGCTTAGGGCAGTCATGGAGGGGGGGGCCTTTCGTCTGGTTTTATTCCCACCGGGGGGGGGGCAGAGAGTGGCCCGTTGCTCTCCTCCCCCGCCCTTTCCTTTGGGGCTTTTATTCCGATTTCTGCTCCTCTGCCTCAGTCCCTGGGCCCTGCGGCTGAGCAGCCTGGAATTTGAAACCGTTATAAACGCTCACTAGAATAGAATAGAATAGAATTATAGAATAGAACAGAACAGAATAGAATAGAATAGAGGCAGAGTAGAATAGGGAACAGAATAGAATTGAATTATAGAATAGAATAGAACACAGCAGAATAGAATAGAATAGAAGCAGAGTAGTATAGAATTATAGAATACACCAGAACACAATAGAATAGAATAGAAGCAGAGTAGAATAGAATAGGGAACAGAATAGAATAGAATAGAGCTGGAAGGGACCTTGGAGGTCTTCTAGTCCAGTCCCCTACTCAAGCAGGAGGACCTATACCATCTCAGACAGGTCCAGTCTCTTCTTAAAAACCTCCAATGATGGAATGCCCACGATGTCTGAAGGCAAAGCTATTCCACTGTTAATTGTCCTCACTGTTAGGAAGTTTCTCCTTAATCCCAGGTCGCTTGGCTCACTTCAGGACATGCACACCGCAATCAGCAACTACTCTCTGAGCATCACGATTGTCCCCTGCCTTTTATTTTCCTCTGACCCGATTGCTTTGGGCTGAGCCTGTAAAACTTTTTGTGGTGATACGCATGCTGGATGTAGATTGCGCTGCTTTCTCTCGCTGCCCTCAGAGGCAAAACCTCCTCCAGACCCTCCTCCAGGGTGCCATGGTTCATAGGGCTGAAAGGGACCTCTAGTCTAACCCCTTCCCGGGCAGGACACCTGACACCATTCCGGACAAATGGCTGTCCAGTCTCTTCTTGAAAACCTCCAGTGATGGAGCATTCACCGCTTCTGGCGTTATGTCGTTCCACTGATTGTCACTGTCAGGAAATTTCTCTTTATTTCCAGGTTGGCTTTCTCTCTCTGAGTTTCCACCCACTGCATCTTGTCCTACCCTCAGGAACTTCGGAAAACTAAGTGAATAAAAATAAAAAATCTCTGCTTTTACTAGATGCAGGTACTAGTTCCTCCTACAGCATTATTTCCTGGAAGGTTTTGTCACAAGCAACTAGTCCTCAGTCTAGTTACCCACAAGAATTAAACCAGCTGGGACTGAGTCATTTAGGGTCCACCGGGAGAAACCTGCCTTGTGGCAAGATGGGCAGCAAACAAATTTAATAAATAAATAAAAGTAACGCACGGTCATCTGCAGGTGGCAGGAGCCCAGCATGGCTGAGGAACTCGTGGGCTGTGCTTTGTCAACCTGCTTTCAGAGCTTATTAAGAGGTTTGGGGGGGGGGGTGCTGCCTCTTCCCATCCTTTTAAATGGAGCTTTCGCAAGGGGGGGTGAAGTGGGATTCCTAGTATGTCAGGGAGAGGAGCGGTTTTAGAGGCTCTTTCTGCTGAAGAGATGGGGAACGGGGAGGGGCTTTCCAAGGCCATGGGGCCACCCACAGCCTCCCCCACCACCAGGGCCTTTTCCCAGCAGGCCTCCAGTCAAGCATAACGCCGAATGGGGAAGTGGCCCCTGCTGGGGTTTTGAGTCTGGGATGGGTGGGGGGGACATTCCTCTCTACCCTGCCAGATGGAAAGCCCCAGGCCTGAGGGAGGGGGAATGTTTCCTCTGCTTCCCTGTCTTCCCCCATTGGGTGCTGGCTTTCTCCCTCAGAAGCAGTAAGAGAATTTGGGGTGCAGAATTTCACTGTCCCCTCCAAAGTGCCAACTTATGGCTGAGCATGCGGAGGGGGGGGATAGTGACCCTCCATGAAATCAGCCACCGGGCCGCCTCCAATCCCAAGCAGAAGGGACAGCTGTGGCCCCTTCAGCTGAGCTGGGGGAAAGTGAGTCCTGGAAAGGACTTGGGGCCCTTAAGCAGAATTGTTGGGTCAGAATTAATCAGGCTGTTAGGCAGGCTGCTGCCCCCATCCCATTGGGGGCGACTTCTGAAACCAGTTCGGGCAGTGGCGTCCAAGGGCAGCGCGGGGGTTCCCAGGACGCTCCAGCCCTCCGTTGGGTCCTGCCGGGGGCCAGCCCTTCGCCCAGGGCAGGGGCCTCCGCTCTACCGCAGCGGCTGGCCGGCTGGGGTGGCCGAGCAGAGCCCCAAACGGACGCCCCGACCCGAGGCCCCCTCCCCGGACGTTTAGGCCCGCCTGCAGGGGCCTCTCCCCGGTTCTTTCGCCTGCGCGAGGCAGGCTCCGCTCTCTGCCGACAAGCCGCGGCGTGGAACCGCGACTCTCCCCGCTCGGAAGGCGCGAGGGACGCTTTGGGGAAGTCCGGCTGCCGGCCCAGGTCCCCCCCCCGCTCCTCACTCCGGCCCCGGCTGCTCTTCTGCTCCCGCGGCCAGCCGGCGCCTGGCTTCGCAGGCAGCCCCGAGCCGGGAGGAGGAGGAGGAGGAGGAGGCAGGGCGCTAACCCCAGAGACCCCCAGGCAGCCCTGTTGCTGCCATGACCCGAGAGCCCCCCCTCTGGACTGGGCGTCCCCTGCCCCACAACAACCCCGCGAGGTAGGCGGGTCTCGGCGCAAAGAGCCACCTGGGGGGAAAGGACGGACGAAGCGGGCGCGCCTGACCGACCTCGGGACTTCCCTCTGCGGGGGATTCCCGGCGGGCGGGCGGGCGGGCGGGCGCGAGGGTCGGGCGGAGTGCGGGGCCGCCCCTGGACGCCCGGCGCCCCGCCCGATGGGCCGGCGAGAGCCCGGCCGCCTATAAAGGGAGCGGGATGGCGGCGGCGGGCCGAGGCGGCGCCGATGGAGGGGCGACGGTGGTCGGCGGGGCTGAGCGCGGCGCTTCTGCTCACGGTGAGTTTCGCTTCCGGCCGGCGGGACTGCCCGACGCGCCCCGGAGAGCCCCGGCTGGGCGCCGCCCGGGAATAGGAGCGCGGCCTGCCGCGACGCCCAGCCGCCTCCCCGCCCGAGTTCCCCCTTCGGCAGGCGGGCTTCTCCCGGCAGCCCGAGCCGAGTGGAGCCCGGGCGCAGCCGCCTGATCCGTCTGGCTTCTCCCCAGAGTCGGGATCTCTCCGGCAGGCTGGTTGATGTCCTTGTTTTTTATTTATTTATCTCCCGCCTTTATTATTTTTTTTATAAATAACTCCTTCTCCTTTCCCCACGACAACCCCGGGAGAGTCACTGGCCCAGCCAGCCGGCTTTCAGGCTTAGGGCAGAACTAGAACTCAGAGTCTCCTGGTTTCTAGACCGAAGCGGCTGTTGCTGGTCTCTGCCCGGCCTTCTTGGTGCCCGGAGCCCCTGGCCTTGGCTAGCAGCCCCCTCGCCCCGGCTGACTGGGCGGCACAAGGGGAGAGCGAGCCCCCCGAGGGACTGCAAAGGGCGGGAATAGTCTTGGCTGCTGTCTTTTGGCCTCGCGGAATTGTGTCGTGTGTGTGTGTGTGTGTGTGTGTGTTGCTCAGTTTTGGGGGCTAAGCCCCTGTGCACAAAAAACTCAGTAGTGGGGGGGTTAGCCATGCTCTCCAGGTTCTCCCCCCACCCCGCCACCTTCTCCGCACTCCCAGCTGTGTCCTTAATAGGTCTACCTTGTGGCTACCTTCACACGTTCCCTTCATGGTTCTGTTTGGGGCACACGTAGCCAGTGTGCTGGTTCGTTCCACAAGGGTTCACTAGCCTTGTACCAGTGCAGAAAAAGGAGAGGTAGAACGTAGTCTAGATTCCCAAAAGGGGGGGGCTGCGTTCCCGAGGGTAAAGAGTAAGGGGTTTGTTGGAGAGGAAGAGAATTGAGGGGGGTCCTCCTTAGGGATTCTCAGAGTATTATCTACTACAATACGCAAATAGTTGCTTTAGTTCAGGGGTAGGCAACCTTGGCTCTTTTATGACTTGTGGACTTCAACTCCCAGAATTCCTGAGCCAGCTATGCTGGCTCAGGAATTCTGGGAGTTGAAGTCCACGAGTCATAAAAGAGCCAAGGTTGCCTACCCCTGCTTTAGTTTGTCAAGATTTCTGTCGGTGGGTGAGGAGCCATAAAGGGAATTGCTCAGAAGAGACTTTCTTGGTTTGGGGGCCTGGTGTGAGGTTCAGTGAGAGAAATGCGTTGCCCCGGGATGGGTACAGCCTAGATGCCACAAACTGTTGCCGGGGTTTGAGGTTGGCGGGTTGGTGCCCAGAATCCCCATCTGGATAGGCTGGCTCCTGGGCCCAGGGCAAGGGGAGGCTGGGGAGGGCCGCCGTGGGGAGCAGAAGCCACGTCAGGAGGCCCAGGGGAGACGCAGGGCTTTCCCCGGAAGTTGCTGCGGGTGGCGCTCTTCCATTGGCAGCCCCGCTGTGGCTCAAGCTAGTCCTGCCCGACGGCTTTGGGAAGAGCGAGCTTGACCCCGGAGGCCGAGCCGTGCCAGATCTGGGGCTGGGCCTCTTGGTTTCCCTGCCAGGTGGGTGGGGGGCAATCAGTGCATCTCCTGCCCAGGCTGCTCAAGCCGGAACTCGGCCTTCGGGGGGGGGGCTCGCAGTCTGGGGGAGGGAAGGGGGAGTAGATGCCTGTGTGGCCACTAATCGCTTGCGGTGTTTCTAGCTGCAGGGCCTGGCCTTCGCGCAGGGGCTCAACTGCAGCCAGACGCAGTTCCTGTCGAACGGTCGGTGCTGCAACCGATGCCCACCAGGTAGAGTGTCGGTGTGGGGCAGCTGTTTGTCATCCCTCCTCTCCCTTGGCCCCGCTCGGGGCAGTTTCCGAGCCCTTCTGCTCCGCCTCAGTGGGTGGGGGTGGCAGGAGGCCCCTTCTCGGCCCAGCCCTCAGAGGCCCTGGGGCTTCTCTGCCCCCTGGCTGCTGATGCAGAGATGGGCCCCTTGGGTGTCTCCAGCGCTGCCCAGTTGGGGCCATTTCCCTCTTTGCAAACCCCCCCCCGTTGGCCCCTCTCACGGTCCCCCACCCCCACAGAGAGATTCCTCCAGAACTCCTGACCCAGCGCTCCCCTATTCTGCTCTCTCTGTGTTTCTCGCCATCTTGCAGGCCAGAAGGTGGAGGCTGCCTGTTCGGGGCAGTCCAATACGACCTGCAGCCCTTGTGAGGAGCACCACTTCCAGGACAGGTGGACTGGGCTGCCTCACTGCACCCAGCACCGGCCCTGCAGCCCACGTGAGTGCGGTGGGGAGGGGGGCTCCCTTGGCTCCCCGGAGCCATCCTGCCCAGCAAAGCAACACCACGTGCCCCTCTCCCTCCGTGGGGTCCTGGGTGCTCTCTGAGCTGGGCCGTGTCCTTGCAGACGTTTCGTTACCCAACTAGGCAACATCATCCGTGGCAGCCCCTGAGCGTCTAACCCTGATGATGTTACTTAGTTTGGGTCTTGAAACGTCTGCAGGAAAACAGCCGAGCTCAGAGAGCACCCAGGGGGCCCCTCCTGCCAACCCCCAGCTACAAGCGTCTGTCGTGCCCCCTCCCCTTTCAGAAGCTGGCCTGGTTGTCTATCGGAACGGCAGCAAAGAGCGAGACGTCGTCTGCCGGTGCCAGGAGGGTAAACACTGTTCCAGCCACGAGTGCGAAACCTGCCGGCCCCACAGCCTCTGCGGCCCTGGGGAAGGGGTCCAACGGGAAGGTGAGGGCAGCAGCAGCCCCAGGGCCTCCAGTTTAGGTGATTTGGGCTGGCCCCAGACCAGGAGCCCTGGTCGATTTGGGCTGACCTCTGACCTCTCGGAGAATAGGCCCCTCCCTGAAAGATTCAGTGGGGCTCTCTTGCGCTTTTCCAGGCAATCACCTGACCGACACCCTCTGCGCCCCCTGTTCTTTGGGCTACTTCTCCAATGTCTCGTCCTCCACAGCTCGGTGCCAGCCCTGGAGCAGGTAGGCCGTGCGGGGGACCCTCAGAGCGGCCACCGGCCTCTTGCATGGCCGGCTCGCCTGGCCCAAGGGAAGAGCAGGCCGGGAGGGAAGGCCACAGCGTGCCGCCATTCGGGCCAGCGGCTCAGGGTTGTCACTCCCGCAGGCGATAAAATGGCACCCGGCACCCTCCGTCTGCGGCAGGCAGCAAGTGGCAAAGCCCCGTGCCCCGCTCTCCCCTCAGGGGCGCCCGAGCAAGCCGCAGGCCCACCCAAAGCACCTTCTGCCCTTGCAGGCCTGCGTGCGGTGTGGGAACAAAAGGGTGGCGTTCACACCAGAGGGTTGCGGTGCTCTTTGCCATCTGCCACCTGGTCAGCGCCTGTGGCTCCTGCAGGCTGGGCTGCCGGGTCGGGCAGCCCTGGGGGCGCCTGCATGAGAGCCCCCCCACTCCGCCCACAGATCTCGGCAAAGTGTGCCGTTGCGCTCTGTTGCTCTTTTGCTCAGAGTTGTCTTGTGAACCGCTCAGCTGGAACCCCTCAGGGAGGCCACTCCCCCTCCCCCCCCAGCGGCTGCTTTGCTCCGGGGGCCCCAGGGGGGAGGGGGAGGATGCAGTGTGCCTGTCCACGGGTGGGTGGGTGGGGCGGTGGGGGTGGAGGGCTGCCTTCTCAGGCCACTGCTCATCTTCACAGATGCCAGGAGGGGCTGGTCCAGAAGGCAAACGGCACCCAGGCAAGGGACAACATTTGTGGTAAGCAAGGAGGCAGAGGCCACTCAAGGAATGGGAAGGGTGTGTGTGTGTGTGTGTGTAAAACCAGCTGGCAACTTGCCCCCTACCTGTTGCTTGGGGGGGGGAGGGAGAGGGCCCACAAGCCAGGCAAGGAAGCCCATTTTGGGGACTGCAGCAGGTGGTCTTCTTCTCCCCACAGAGGCGCCCCTGTTGAAGACCCCCAAGGCCAGGCTGAGCCCCCTCCTGGTGCTGCTCCCTGTGGCTGCCTTACTGCTGGGGGCGCTCCTTTTCTTGTGGCACCGGCATGGCAAATGTGAGTGATGGGAAGAGGAGGGAGAGGCTGGAGGCGAGGGGGGCAATCGGGGGAGGGGGGTTGCCCTCCCTCGCCTCTGGGAGACCCCTGGGGTCCCGGCATTTGCAGCCTTTCTTGGACTCGGGGGTGGGGGGTGGCTTTCCCCCCTGCCTCTGGGGCTCAGTCCGTATTCTGTACCCCTCCCGTGTGGGCTCAGCCCCCCCCACAGGCTTCTTACAGTGGGGAGGGGGAAGAGGAGCAGGGAGACTGGGGCCCCCAGGGGGAGAGTAGGGGGGCAAGGGAGGCTTCAGGTGCCCTTTGCTTCCCAGTCCAGCCTGAACCCCAACTTCATTTCTCCCCCCCCCAGCCTGGTGGGAGAGGGACTGGGCCGTGTAGGAGCCCAGCTCAGCCCGTTTGAGGTGAACACAATCTCTTCCACCTGTTATGGAGAGGGGGCTCCGGAGCAGGGCCCCCGTGTCGGGTCTGAGGAAAGGGGTGGCAGCCTCCAGATCCCTCCCCTGATGGGTTCAGCAGCCCAATGTGTAGCGCAGGCCTCCTCTGAATGCCCCCCCCCAGCTGATGTCTCCTTTCCTCCTGCCTAGGTGCTCGGAAGCGGCGTCAGGATCTGGTAGGTGCTCCTTCTCGAGGCCCCCCTTGGGGGAGGGGGGACCTGGGGCCAGACCCCTGGGCCAAGGATGGCACCTGGGCCTGCAGTTTCAGGAACAGCCCCACCGTGAAAGATGACCGGGGTAGGGTCAGGAGGGCGCCTGGGGAGTCCTGCCCGCCAGCCTCCAATGGCCTGGTTCTCTTGCAGCCCCTCCAGGAGCCCCCAGAGCCCACCGAGAATGAAGAGGACTGCCCGGCCTTCCCCACCCAGGAGACCCTGCTGGGGGAGCAGACGGGCACGCAGGAGAAGGAATGCCACCTCGCCCAGCAGGAGCAGGTCTGAGCAGGAAGCCATGTGGACGCGAGGGCGGCTGCACACCTGGGCCACCCGCCCTCCTCTCTGCGCCCCACACCCGGCAGTCCTGGGGGTGCTGTGTCCTGCCAGCAGCCTCCTTGGCTCATCTCCTCCAGAACTGGACCCCCCCAAAGGAAAGGCTGGCAAGGCAAAAGGGCAAAAGGATCAGGGTCTTCCTCAAAGGCGTTCTCCTCACCTGGATCCTGGCACCGGTTGTACCAAGTTCCTGGGCAACCCCTGGCAGGGGTCCTGGGTGGAAGCAGTGCAGCAAAGGGGGCTGGGCTGCCCCTCCTGGGGGCCCAGAGCTATTTCTCCCCATCAGAACGGCTGCAGCCTGCAGGGATGAGGAGCTGGGCCAGCCCGGCTGGGCTTGCAGCCGTTCCGAAGGCCCGTGTGTTGTGGCCTCCCAGATCTGGGGGAAGGAAGGCCATGGGGTGGTCCAACAGGCCCTTCTCTGCCCTGGGATGTCTGCCAAGCTGGGCCACCTCGTGGGGGAACTAAAGACCCGCTTCTCTCTCTTTCCCAGCCCAAGAGGGTGATCTGGCTGGCGGGCAGACTGAGCTGGGGGCAGGTGGAGGAGGTTGGTGAGGAGGCTTCTGCCCACTTGGCAAGGGCAGCCTCGCAGGTGCCTGGGCTCTGTAGTGCAGGGTGCCCCCCCCCTCTGCAAGGCCAAAAAGCCCCTCCTGGGGGCTTCTCTCTGCCCTTAAGGGGAACTGCAGACTCAGCAGGCTGAGATTTAAAATGGAGGCTCTGGGAGCCGAGTTGCACCCACTTTTTCTAAGAACCTCTCAAGGTCCGAGCCTCAGCCAGGGGAGGGGAGACCCCCAGCCCCCTCCTACCTCACCCAGATCTGCCCTGGAGGCCGAGATGATGAGCTGGCTCTGTAGCTGAAACAGGAAGCAAAGGGGGGTGCTGAGTTCTTGAGAAGGTCAGTCCCCAAAGTCTGGGATGGTCTCCAGAGCAGGGATGCTTCCGGGGGGGGGGGGGCTTTGGTAGGCAGCTGGCTCTGGTGTCCAAACCCTCCGCCTGGCAGGGCTGCAGCCTTCGGGGGGGGGGCCTCTGTCCTCCCTCCCTCCCTCCCTCGGAACAGCCAGGTCAGATCAAGTTTACTCTCCCATGTGTGTGTTTCTCAGACAGCAGCTCTGTGTTGCAATTTTATAAAACTCTTCCTTTGTTAAGCATGTTCTGTTCTTGGGGTGATTGTGGGGAGGGGGGCAGGGATAGGGAGCCTGCAACCCCCGGAAGGTGTTTGGCCTGGGGTGGGTTTAGGAAGCCGGCTGTGGGCGTCCCCTCTTCCCCACTAGGCCAGCCGGAGTCGAGGGCACGGTGTGAACCAACAGCCACCTGAGCATGATGGGGAGGGGGCTTCCAGACAAGGCTGTTTCCTCCTTTTTCTTGACCCACACAAATCTGGGAGGGGGGGGACAGCCGCAGTGCTGCCCTAGACCTGCTCTAGACGATGGGGGCTCTTCCAGGGCCAGCTGAGTCACCGGGCGGGGACTTTTTCAAGGATTTGCCTCTGTCACTCTTTGTCATCACATACACGCACACGCGCACACATCTCAATTGGCTTGGCTGCAGGTTGGGCTTCCCAGCCCCCCCCCCTCAAGAGAAGGTCCTGCCTTTCGCTAGAAAGAAACCGGCCTGATTTACCAGAAACGGGAGGGCGCGCCCGGCCTCCCAGCTCAGCCCAGGCGGCGAGGGGGGCTCCCTCGTAACCGGCGGGGGGGGGGTCATTTTGAGGAAATGCAACCGGCGGGGGGGGGGCAAACTTCCCCCTCGGGCGCTCCCGCCCTGCTGTTCGGGGGCGTCTCCTGGGCCAGCCAATGGCGGGCGCTGCCCCCGGCCCTCCAGCACCCCCACCCGGTTTCTAGAAAGACTACGTTGGCGGAGCCCCTCTCGGTTGGCTGTCGCCCCTCCCGACGGACGGCCGAGCCCGCAACCCCCCCTACGGTTAGCCGGCTGCGAGCCGGCGCCTAACCGGGCGGAGCGGGCTGCGCGAGGAGGGCGGGAGGGCGGGCGGTCGGACGGGCAGGGCCGGCCCCGTCTGGGACTCCGGGCTAGCGCGGGGCCGCCGTCGTTGGGCGGCGCTCTCTTGCTCCGGGCCGCGGACTGGCTCTGGCCACTGGAGGGCGCCGGAGAGCCGCGGCGGAGCCGGCCCGAGCGGGAGACGAGCGCGCGTGCTTTCCGCCGGGCTCCGCGGATTCCCCGGCGAGAGGGAGGTCGGGGACGCCGGTCGGGACCCGCTTCGGCTCCTCGCGGGGATCCTGCCTTACCGGGGTGGGGGGTGCTTGTTCGCTGCCAGGCGCCCCGGAGTTGCGGGGCGTGGCGACCCTCTTCGCGGGTCGGCCCCCCTCGAAAGCGAGTGTCGGCAGCTGCCCGCGCCGCCCCGGGGGCCCAATCCGGCTCCCCTCCTGCCCCCCCCCCGGGCAGAGCGCCGTCCCTGCCCGCCGATGGTGCCCGGGAGTCCCGGGTTTCCCGTAGCCCCGCCTCGCCTTCCTTGCTGTCGGGGCTGCGCTTCCGTCCCTTCGCCTGCCCGGGGACAAGCGGGACCCTGGATGTCTGCCTGGATAGCCCTGAGCCCAGTGGCGGTTCCTGCTCGTTGAGGGGGGCAGGCTACGGGGCTTCATGGCTCTCCCCGCCCCCCCGCTTGCGGGCCTCCCCCGCCTGCAGTGACGCCGGTTGGGGCCTTATCCGGCCACCGAGCACCTGCGCTCCACTTTGGCTCAGTTGCCAAACTGGGGCTGAGACTGAGTTCTGAGTTGCCCTCTTGGTACCAGGCAGCGCCCCCTCCCTCCTCCTCCCCCCCTCCTGCGCCTTCTCCGGCCTTCTTGCGTCCCTGCTGGGCCAGGGCAGCCCTGTTGCCGAGGGACCCCCTCGCCCACCCTCCCAGCAGCAAGGAGTGGCCAGCCAGAGAGACGGCCCCTGTCCCTTGCCCACCAGCCTCCCCTTCTGCCGCGGAAGGCCGGTGGGCAGGGTGCCAGCCCAGGGAGCAGGCACAGGTGCCAAGATGTTGGAGGGGGATTCCGGGAGGCCTTCTGGGTGAAAGGTCTGGCCAGTGAGCGGCCTCCCCCTCCAGGCCACGCCTGGGAAGCCTGCAAGGGCTGCAGGTGGGCATCGGGCGCCATCCCCTCCCAGCTGTTCTCCTGGTCCCATCTT
>NW_015390764.1:29365-37136 GCF_001527695.2 Protobothrops mucrosquamatus | reverse complement strand
ACCCCCGTGAAATGGTCGATCGACCCCAAATGGGGTCCCGACCCACAGGTTGAGAACCACTGCTCCAGAGCCTTCTCCAGCGCCACAATTTGAAATTCTTCGGCGCTCAGCCTTCCTTAGGGCCCAATTCTCAGAGCCACACATCACTGCTGGGAAAACCAGAGCTTTGACAATACGGACCTGTGTCGGCAAGGTGACGGTTCCGCTTTTCAATATGCTGTCTTAAGTTTGCCATAGAATTTGGAATTGCAGCCCTGCAAATGTAGCTTATTCAGCAAACAATGACGCAAAGTTGCTGGTGAAGAACATCGTGCTTGATGTAAATCCAGTCATTGGAAAGAGGCTTTGGTAAGCGGGGGGGGGGGGAGAGATGAGTCAGGGGCTGCAAGAAAAGCTTGGGGGCCAAGAATAGCTAACCGGAGGTGTTGGGGTTCAGCGATGGACAGAAGACGGGGAGGCCGAGCATGGCTGCCGGAGGGGCCCCTGGTGCAGAAACGCCTGTTGGGTTCTTTTTCTTCCATCAGAGTGAAGCTTCGGGGGGGGGCGTTTGGGCACTGTGAATTCAGTGGCTGTTAATTACCTTGTTGGCTTGTTGGCTTCTGAGGGCCTGCCATTGCCTGCCTGCCTGCCTGCCAGACAGATTTTGCACTTGGCACTCTCACACCCAGATCTATGTGTGTGCACACAATTCTAGGTTAAATAAAGGCTAGGTTAAAAAGTGGGAGGCTGCAGGTAACGTAGCTGTGTGGCTCTTTCCCTCTCCCTCCATCACTGTCCCTCCCTCCCTCCCTCCCTCCCTGCCTCCCACAATGCCAGGACTTCTGCCCTTTGAACCCCCAGAAGAGCCCCATGAATGCGAAAGCAGCTGATGGCTTTTGGTCCTCGATACGCCTTTTAAGGACGGATCGGTGTCCACCACCGCCAGGAGAAAGGGAAAGGCAGCCATCCAACAGAGAGAGCAACCTTTTTCTTCTTCCTTCCCCCAACAGAGGGCGCCTGGCCTGAGCCCCCAGCCCAGAAAGCTATGAGGAGATGACAGAGGCTGCTCCAGGCTCTTTCTGCCCCCCAGGAGACCCACCGGCGGAGGCCGAGGGGTCCCCCCACTGCAACCCTAGAGAAAGGGTTCCACAGAGGTGCCCAAAGCAAGATGCCCTCCCCCTCCAGAGATCTGGGTTGAAGGGGAGCCTCCCCCGCTGATTGTCTGGAGGAGGGGAAGTGGAGGCGGGCAGCCCTAGTGCATTGCCTGGGCTCTTCCTGGCCGTGAGACCGGCTGCAGATGGCAGGCCTGGGGATTGGGCCTCATCCCTGGCTTGGCTGCTGCCTTCCTGGGAGGGGGGGCTGCCTCTGCCTCTAGAAACCAGGTGGGAGGAGGGCAGCTCTTGGTGTCCTCCTCTGGGAGCCCCCCCCATTGCAGGCCAGAGAGGGTGGGGCTGCTGCTGGATCTCAGAGGTGGCCCCCCACCCAGAGCCTCCTCCCCCTTCTCCTTGTTAGGCTGTCAGCCCCTGTGGTGGCTGTTGGGGGAGGTCTGACTGAGTGTGACTAATTATTCGCCCGCCCAGCCCAAGTGGGATGGTGAGGGACAGAATCGCTCGTTCCCAGGAGGAGGAGGAGGAGGAGGAGGAAGGCCGGGAGAAAACAAATAGAGGGGATGGCAGCGCAGCGGCTCCAGAGCTCCCCGGAATACAAATTACAGGATAAAGTGATTGGATAAATCTTTGTGCCGTGAATGAACTGTGCAGTCACTTACTTCTGTCCGGCTGTTATTAGCAAACGGTGAGAAATTACTTCCATCTCGGCTCTGCTCACCTGGCCCTGAAGGCCTGCCCTTCCCACCCAGGGGGAAGCCAGGGAGAGGGAGAGGGCTTCAGGCCTTGCTCTGGGCAGGGGCTCTGGACCTCGTCCCCAGGCCAGGCGGGTCTCAGCAGGTGGAGAGAAGCTCAGAGGTGAAGAGGCAACCCTGGGGCTGCTGCTAATGCCAGGGAGGCCCCTGGCGCTCGCTCTTCCGTGGGTGTAACCCTCACAACGGCCGCAGGCTGCAGCTGGTCCTCCAAGCCAGGTCAGCTTTGCATCCCTCCCCAGAGACCAACCCCACCCCCAGGACAAAGTGGCAGCATGGAAAGCCCAGGCAGATGCCCACCGTCCAGCGATGGGTCTGGCTAGAACAGGGTCTGGCTAGAACAAGCCGGCCCGGCCCTCCTTGAGGAAGCCTCGGGGGCACCTCGGGCTGCAGAAGGGGCCACCGTTAGGAAGGGGGGGAGTCCCAGGCAGTTTCCAAGCATGCTCTGTGGCCTGAAGAGTTCTTGCCTAAAGGAACCTCAAACCTGGTTCCTCACGCAGAATGTGGATTTGGACCGAATCAGAATAGAGCTGGAAGGGACCTTGGAGGTCTTCTAGTCCAACCCCCGCTCAAGCAGGAGACCCTGTACCATTTCAGACAAGTGACTTCCAATCCCTTCTTAAAATCGTCCAGTGATGAAGCACCAACAACATCTGAAGGCAAAGCTGTTCCACTGGTAATTATTATAACTGTCAGGAAGTTTCTCCTTATATTCCAGGTTGCTTCTCTCCTTGACTAGTTTCCATCTGTTGCTTCTTGTCCTGCCTTCAGGGGCTTTGGAGAATGGCTTGACTCCCTCTTCTTTGGGGCAGCCCCTCAAATGCTGGAACACTACTATCATGTCACCCCTCGTCCTTCTCTTCATTAGACTAGATATACCCAATTCCTGCAATCGTTCATCCTATGATTTAGTCTCCTTTAAATCATCTTAGTTGCTCCTCTCTACACTTTTTCCAAAGTCTCAGCATCTTTTTTGTACTGTGGTGACCAAAACTGGAAGCAGGATTCCAGGTGTGGCCTTACTAAGACTCCACGTGATTTTGATTCTGTGCCTCTGTTTATACAACCCAGGATTGTATTAGCTTTTTTTGGCTGCTGCCGTACAGGGCTTCTTGGAGCACTTTCCTCTACTTGGCACTTTAGCCATGTTGGTTTGCCAGCCACCAAGCTTGAAGATCTTCCATCCAGAGTCAGCCTTGTCCTCATGTGGTGATTCATGAGCCTCCCACCTTTTGCCTTGGAGGAGCGTTCCTCCCGTGTGAGGAAGTGGACATCGGTAAACACGTTTGTCTTTCAGGGGCTGCCACCCCTTCATTTCTGCAGGAAACCCTGGGCCACCAAAGGAAGACGCCATGAAGAAGGAAAATGGAAGGCTTGTTTATGCCCAGGAAGGAGAGCAGCCCTTTAATCATCAGGCCCCCCATCGACCCCCCTGTTACTGGCTCCTTTTCCTAATGGGGGGACCCCTTTCAGGAAGAAAGCCCCCCAGGAAGAATGGCCACATCTCCATAGGGGATTCTTGCTTCTCTCCTGCCAGCCCCTAGTCTAGCCTGTGCCTGGGGTCGTTCATCTCTGCCTCTTCCTCCCCCCCCCCGCGCCCCCCACCCCGTGCAGGGAAGGAATGGGGGATCCCCCCCGCCCAGAGCGTCCCCTCCCTGGCCCTGAGGGGCGGGGCCGGAGCGGCTGAGCCGTGACCTGCAGCTCCCCAGGGAGGCTCCCTTGGATGCGCCCATCTGGCCCGGCTGACCTGCCGCGTGTCGTGTCATTAAACGTTTGGTTGTAAAGATCGGCTCCTCTCCTCACGGCAAAGCGGGGCAACGAACACGTCACGGAAGGGAGCGCAGCGGTGACGCGACCTTGCCGGGTCGGCCAGTCTCAGGGCTGGAGGTGAAATGAAGGGGGGGGTGCGAAAAGCCTCCGGGCGGCCTCGGGGAATGGCGGGGGCAGGGGGGGGGCTGCAGGGGCTGCTGGTGGGGCAGAGAGCGGCGCCTTCTTTGCAGGCAATGCACAGCTGCTGCTGCTGGGCCTTAGGGGGCGGTTTGCACCTGGCCCTGACATCTGGAGGAGATGGCCAGAGCCCGGAGAAGAACTTGACTTGGCTAAAGCAGATGTTTTAGGACAGATGTGTGTCCTCTCCTGCTCCACTGGAAAGTGACTCCTTCCCTTGGCAATGCTACACCCCCCACCCCCAATCTGGCCCCTTTGCCTGCTCCTGCAGCTCCAGGCCAGCTCCCCCCCCCCATACACACACACACACACACACACACACACAGTCTGTCCCAATGCTGTCCTCGCTTTCTGTGCCCACCTGGCTCCCCTCAGCTGGGCCAGAAGCTCCGAAGGGCCTTCGAAGCTGTGGCTCAAGAGAGGCCCTGCTGCCTCTCCTCCCCCTCTCCTCTTCTTCCTCCTCCTCCCTCTCCTTCCCCTCCCCCTCCTCTCCCTCCCTCTTCCCCTCCTCCTCCTCCTCCTCCTCTTTCACATCCCAGTCCAGGGGTAGGCAACCTTGGCTCTTTTATGACTGGTGGACTTCAACTCCCAGAATTCCTCAGCCAGCATGGGGGAACTATGGCCCCTTCATGACTTGCGGACTTCAACTCCCAGAATTCCTCAGCCAGCATGGCTCAGCTTGGAAACCTCTCCCTTTCCCCTCAGCATGGCTGGCTCAGGAATTCTGGGAGTTGAAGTCCACGAGTCATCAAAGAGCCAAGGTTGCCTTCCCCTGTCCCAGTCAAGGGCAGGGAAAATAAGGCTGCCCAGGAGAGCTTTTGAGACGGGCATCCTGGCAGGAGCAGCTCGACACCCGCCTGGCAAAGCCCTCCTGGCTTCTGCATCCTTTCTTGGGCTCCAAAGCCAGAGGCCTCCATGGCAGGGAAGGAGCAAACGCAAAGAAGGTGACTGCAGACACAGACGCCGCCCCCACCCCCTCTGCTGGCTGTCAGGCGGACTCAGGAGGGGGGCTCAGCAGCCATGGGGACTCTGATTCAGGAATCCCCCAGGCCCAAATGATGTGCCCCCCCCACCAGGTGCTGAAGGAAGTGGGCGAGGGAATCTCTGAGAACTCCTGGGGGGACTGGAGTGTCCCCAAAAGATGGGAGGAGAGCAAACAGGGCCCCTTCTTTCCAAGGAGGAATGAGGGGGAGTCCCACTCCCCATTAATGCCCCCTGAGACCATACTGGCCCTTCTGGCAGCTGCACAGCAGGTTGGCTCTGGGGGATTCAAATGGGCTGGACTAGAAGACCTCCGAGGTCCCTTCCAGCTCTATTCAAGGCACTTCCAACAGTGAGCAGGGGGTCCTTTGAGAAGTGGGGCTGCAGCTCCTCCAGGAGAGCCCAGTGTGGTTGTATGAAGGCTGCCCAACTCAGGGAGAGGATTAGGGTTTGCCAGGTCCGAGCCCCCATCGCTTGGGAGCTGGGAGGGCGGCCATGGATGGGCCCACCTCTTCCCAGCTGCTTCAGGCACCCAGAAACCAGCAACTGAGGACCAGCACGGGGCTGTGGGGGGAGACTTCTTTTGACCCCCAAACAGGCCCGAGTCCTCTGGAGCAGCCTTGAGCACCACAGCTGCGGGGGGGGGCAGCTGGGCCTGGGAAGGCAGGACGGGGCTAAAGCCACAACTGGCCTCTGGGAGACTCGGTGCTGGCCACTCCGAGGGCAGAAATGTGGGCCACCAGGCAGGGCACCTTCTCTGAGGCTTCCCGGGCCCCTGACTCCCAGAGGTCAAGGGTATGTGGTCCCCAGGGGCCTCTGGTGAACCAGAAAGGGCAGCCAGAGCGATGGGCCCTGCAGCCCCCCCTCCCCTGGCATCCCACGGAGACCCTCCTGAAGGCCGTGCCCTCTCCTGCAGAGGCTGCTGGGCTTGTTGAAGGGTGGTCAGACTGCCGGCTTTGTCGCCCTCCACCACACAGTCGCTCGGTTGGGGCCAGCTGCTCCAGTGACCCCCATTTCCCCTGCACTGGGGCTGCGGATCAGTTATCCCGCCGAGCTCCCCTTGCAGCAGCAGCCGGCTGCCTCCTTCTGCTCGGCTTATTGGCTTTCTTCCGTTTATCGGTAAATAATTGCTGGGACACAAAAGGCTTTTATGACCGCTGAAGAGTTACTAACTGGATTGCCCCCTTATCAGCCCGGGGGAGGAGGGGGGGCAGCAATATTTACTGCTGGGGATATGTGTCATCAGCAAATTACAGCAGCCACAACACCAGCCTTTGGGAGGGAAGGAAGCGGAGGAGAAGAGCCGGCTGGGGTGAGGCTGGGGCCGGCCTGGCCCTCCGGGGAATGCGGGGGGGGGGCCAGACAGATTCCAGTCCTCCGGGCAGGGAGTGGGAGGCCAAAGAGCGGCAAAAGTGCCAGAGGCAGCTGCTGGGCTCTCCCCAGGGACACCCCCAGGCCGGCAGGGGATCCTGTGCTAACTCCGGGCTCCTATCCTTGGGGAACCCCGTGCAGGCATTGCCCCGATTTGCCACACTGGACTGGTGCTCCTGGCTGATTTGGTGCCCTTTTCCTGCGGAGAAGAGGGATCCCTGTGGGCAAGGAGCCAGTGGGGGGGGCAGATGGACTTTGGCAGGAGAGGCGGAGGAGAAGGTCCAGGGATGACCGAGTGCTTTTTTGGGGCGACCAGGAGCAAGTAGACCCCCTCCTCTTGCTGAGCCGCATCCAAGGGCCGTGTGGGTCACCACCGCCCTTTGGCCAGTGGCCGAACGCCTCTTCTGCACCCAAACTGGCCCAAGCTGGAATCTGGCCGGCTGGGGAGACCCGGCTGCTGGTTGAGCAGTGAGGAGCCTCGGTGGCAGGGCCCCAAGTGCTGGGCCCCCGGGCATGAAGCTCCTCACCCAGGACTTCCTGTAGGGCAGTATTGGCCATGACCCCCCCCCCGGAATCTGCTCAACCCTGGGGCATTTTTCTGGTGCCTCTCCCCCCCCCACCCCCCAAGGCCGGCCTTGCTCGACCGTTGCAGATCAGCCCAGGTGGGCAAAGGGTTGCCACCTCAGCCAAGCAGTGGGGCAGCAGCTGCTGGAGAAGAACCCCCTTTTGAAGACGGAGGGGGGGCATTTCTTCTTTCAGCCCTGCCCACCTCCTTTCAAGAAAAATGGGCGGAGGGTTTCGCTCATATCTGCAATTAAGAAAGTGACACGAATGGAACGGCCAAAGAAATAACCCCACCGGCCCCATTGAGGGCGCCCTCCCTGCCTGATGCCCAGAGGGTCCCCCTGGCTCTGTGGGGGGGCAGCCTGAGCGGAGGTTGCCTGCTCCATCAGGGAGGAGGAGGTGGCAGCTCCAGCCGATGCCAGCCCTGCCTGCAAAACGGGCGCTTTGGACAGTGGAGGGCACCCTTGCGCCAGGCAGGAGAGGCCCCAGCCGCAGCTCCTGCCCGAAAGGTGGTCCTGCCAGCCCCCCACCCCTCCTCAACAGGAACAGGGGGGACTGCTCCCACCTTTCCTGGAGGGCGCTCTGGGAGAAGGAGGGAGGGGGTGCTCTCCTTCACTTCCCCGGGGCTCTTGGCCCTTTCCTCGGGAGAAGCGCTGCCTCCCCAGCCATTGACCCCTTTTTATGTGGGCCGAGAGCCCTTCCCGCTCAGGCTGTCCTTCCGCAGGGTCGCCTGGGCAGAAATCTCCCAGAATGAGCCTTTCTGCCGCCTGGGCAGTCCTGGGGGGGCCCCCAGGAGGCAGGGGGCACAAAGGGTCACCTTCTAAGGTGGTCCTTCCTTCAGTCTTGCACGGGGAGGCCACGTTAAGGCACTGCCCTCAAGGCCTGGGGGGGGCTTTGCCCCCTCCGCCCTCTCCCTCCCCCCCTTCACCCCTCACAGCCGCCTAGCCTGGGTGGAGTCCTGCACCCCTGGGGCCCACTCCCAGGTGAGGCTGGGACTGGTGCATCTGGCACCACAAGCTTCATTTTCACAAGGCGCAGCGCCCCCCCCCCCCCCCCCCCCCCCCCCCCCCC
>NW_015390764.1:10495-27605 GCF_001527695.2 Protobothrops mucrosquamatus | reverse complement strand
TTTCCGGCGGGTGCCTTACCTCCCTTGGGCTGGGCCAGCTGGTGGTCGGCCTGCTCCGTCTCTGCCGCTTGCCAGCTACGCCTCGGCCGGCGCAGGGGGCGGAACCACGCATGCGTGGCGCTCCCGGGCAGGGAAAGTCCTCGACTTACGACCGGTTTAGTCCTCGACTTACGACCGGTTTAGTCCTCAACTTACGACCAGTTGGGGGTCGCGGCATTAAAAAGGTTGAGAACCACTGGCTTATAGCATTTCTCCCCCCCTTGGGGGCGGGGGAAGATAGGAGTGGTCTGAGGCACGTTGGGGGGAGCCAGCCCCCTTTCTTCTAATTCCTGGCCAAGACCCTCCTCGCTCTCCCAGCCTGGGCCAGTCCCTGGGTCTTCCTGCGTTGTAACGGCCCCTCCAGCCATCTTGCTTTGCGCGCAGACTGGGGAGGCGAGAGCGGGGCTGAGGGCCACAAGGGCCCAGAGGGGGAGTCTATGCGCCAGGCACCAAGACGGGGCCGGAGGGACCCAATGTTTGTGGCCTGTTTCAACCGGCCCTGGTTGCTCCTTGGGTAACTTGCCTGGTCATTGGTCGGTTTGCATCCCTTCCCCTCCCCACATTGAAGAGGTCCAGGGACTCAATTTCTGTCATGGGAGGGTGGAGGGCAGGTGGGTGCATTCTGTACGTGTGCAGGGGAAAGCGTTTAATGACACCTGTCAGGATTAGAACCCGCTTCACGCTCGGCTAACATTAACCCTTTAACAGGTCCTGCTTAACAATCTTCGCCCCTCTGTTCCCCTAATCGCCAGCCTGGAACTGCAAAATGCCCCTGGTGTGTGTGTGTGTAGGAGGAGGAGCAGATCAGGAGCTGAGAAGAGGCAGAAGATGCGAATCCTGCCATGGCATCAGCACCTCTGATGTGGGCAAGCTTCTCCAGGCAGGGGATTGGCACAAGTGGGGTGGCCACAAAGGTACCCCGAGGCATGTGAGAACGGTAGGTTCACCAAGGGAGGACATGAGACGTGGCCCTGCATTGCCCCAGCTGCCCTGTGTCCCAGGAGGCCTGGGGGGGGGTCTGGAACGCAAATTAAAGGTGGCATGGTTTCTTGCTACCCTGAGCAGATGGAGGGGTGCTTCAGCCAGAATCAGAATCAGAATAGAGCTGGAGGGGACCTTGGAGGTCTTCCAGTCCAGCCCCCTGCTCAGGCAGGAGATCCTATACCATTTCAGATACCTAAGTGGCTGTCCAGTCAAAAACCTCCAGTGATGGAGCGCCCACGATTTCTGGTGGCAAACTGTTCCACTGGTTAATTGTCCTCACTATTAGGAAGTTTCTCCTTAACTCCAGGTTGCTTCTCTCCTTGATCAGTTTCCATCCATTGTTTCTCATCTTTCCCTCTGGTGCTTTGGAGAATAATTTGACCCCCTCCTCAATGTGGCAGCCCCTCAGATACTGGAACACTGCTATCATGTCCCCCCTAGCCCTTCTTTTCTCTAGACTGGCCATTCCCAAATCCTGCAACCGTTCTTCATATATTTTAGTCTCCAGGCCTTTGATCATCTTTGTTGCTCTTCTTTGCACTTTTTCCAAAGTCTCAACCAAAAAGTTGGGGGGGGGGAGGCTCCGCCCAGTGCCGCATCCTTGCAGCCTGACTTCTCAGGACACCTTGTGCTCTCCCTCCTCCTCCTCCTCCTCCTCCTCCTCCTCCTCCTCCTCCTCGCCAGAGGCCCCTCTTTGCAGGAGAGCCCCCCCCCCCACTATGGCCCCTGAAAAGGGAGGAGAGGAGAACAGGTATCTAGTCAGATGCTGCTGGGTTCACTGGACCCCAGAGAAACGTGGGTCTTTCAGTGGAGTTTTGCTTGCTGAGGAAGGTCTAGTTTGGGCTCGATTCGGCTGCCTCTCCTTCCCCCTTCCAGGCGTTTCTGCGGGAGGGAAGATCCAGCGGGAGCCTCGGGTGCAGGAAAGGTCCGGCTGCCCTTCGGAGGACCGCCCTGGCACCTCGGGGGGGAGGGGAATGAGGAGGGAGGAGTCCGGAGAGGAAGACGTGGCAGCCCTAAGCCCACTCGGCCTTTTCTTGGCTGGCAGGACCCCCACCCCTTCCTCAGGCTTCCTTGGCAGCTTCAGGGAGGAGGCCACCTTGCAGGTGCCAGGGCGACGCCAGCCCCACTCCAGCCGGAGGCGGCGGCGGTCGGACTCCCACGAAAACGGCAACCTGAAAACTACCAAAACTCACGTCCTCCCCCCCCCCACACACACGCAGCGTTGGAGGGGCTCCGCAGACCCAGCCGCCGCGACCCGCACGAAAGGCCCGCGCTTGGCCGGGGTCGGAGATGCTCCTGGGCCGGCGGGTGGGCGAGCGTGCAAGGAACGCGGCGGCGGCAGCGAGAGCATAAATTTACGAGGCCGGCGCTGCCTCCCAGCTCCGATCCGGGGCCCATCCGTCTTGCTGGCGCTGAAGATGGAATTAAATTATAGTGAAATAAATCTGCGCGGATGATGGAAGGAGGGGCGGCGGCGGCGGGCGGGCGGCAGGGCCCTTGACAGCTAGACTCGGGCCGCGCTAAACCAGGTCGGAGCTGGGCCCGCGACCGGCGCCGCACCCAGAGGGGACCTGGACGAGGGAGCCAAGCCGGGAGGACCCCCCCCCGGAGGCCCGAGCGGGGTTGGGGAAGGGCAGCCGCACATCGGAAGCCGCGGTGGCTCCGGCGGGAAGGGGCAGAGCCCAGCCCCGGACCCGAGACCTTACCCGAGGAGGTGGGTCGTCTGGACAGGGTCACCCAGCACGCTGGACCCGAGTCACCGGCAAGGCAAAGCCTGCGGTTCCCTGGAGCTCGAGAGCCGGCGGGGGCTTCCCGCCAGCGGGACGAAGGCAGCCCCAGCGGGCGGCGGGGGGAGGGCGGGAGGCGGCCCAGCCTGCAGCTCCCTCCGCTTGGCCCCCGCCCAAGCCGCTTCCAGGAAGCCCTTCCCGCCGCCGCGCCCGAGGGACAGCCCGGCCGCCCGCCAGAGGCCAAGCAGCCATCGATTCGGCTCTTAAGCTGATTACTGCGGGCGACGCCTGCTAAGGAGGGCGGCCTGTCACGGAGGGAAGCCGGCCTGGGTCCTCGACCAACCGCGGGCGGGGGCGGCGCGGCTGTTCCCAGGCCACCTGGGGGACGGAAGGGGCCTCGGCCGGCGGCCCTCGGCCCGCCTTGCCACCCCAGGGGCCACCCCGCTGGAAGGGGCCCGGGGCCACTGAATCCACGGCTGGGCAGGCCAGGGAGCGGCTTCCTTCAAGGCTTCGCCCTGCTGCTGCCTTGACCGGCTCCTCCGTGTCCGGACATCCGGGATCCTGGCCAGGTCTTCGGCCCTTCTCCTCTGGAGGCTTTGCCTGCAAGGCAGACAGGAATCCCATGGGAATTGGGGTCCTCACCCCAGCCCCCTTCTTGGCATCAGCGTCTAGAGGCCAGCCTGGCAGAGACTGGATAAAAGCCTACAACTTACTTGGCACAGGTTCCCCCCTCGGATTTCAGCCCCCCCCCCCGGAAGACCAGGGGAAAACCGGGGTAAACTCCCGCCTGGATCTGCTTGCCTGTTTTGTCCCAGGAGGAAGCCGGAGTGATCAGGGCCACCTTGGGTGGGGGATGCCGGTCCAGCCCCTTCCTTAGGGGCCACGGAGGTCACTTGGAGCCACTTCCGAGCTTTCTGGCCAACCAGTGGCTCCATGGGGAATCAAGGATCTGCTGCTGCTCTGAGCCCTCCCCCCCCCAGCAAAGACAGACCCTCCTCAAATACAAGGCCGGAAACGGGACAGAGCCTGGGCTTGCTGTGGGCCTGGTTGTGGTTAGCCCCTCAGGACCCATCGGCAAAAGCTTTCCCTGGCTGTGAGGCCAAAGTGCCCTCCCGGAAAGAAGCCCCCCAGCAACATCCCCCACTCCTGAGCTGGGGGGCTCCAGCCATTCCTGAGCCTCAGGCAGAGCCCAGCCCTGCAGATACCAAACCATCCTCTGTGCACAGCTGGGGGTGGGGCAGTTCTCCCCCCCTCTCCTCCTCCTCCTCCTCCTCCTCTGCAGGAACCCTAAAGCCAAGCAAGGCCTCAGCCCCCCCCTCACCCCCCCAATGCTGCCCAAGAGCAGAGCTAGCTATAACACACACACACACACACATACTGCGTCTGTGCATGGTCAGAGGGGTTTGGCCTTTCTTTTCCTCCTTGACCTCCTGTTTGTAATGCTACAGTCACACAGCAGCCGCCAGACCACACAGCTGGCTCAGGAATTCTGGGAGTTGAAGTCCACGAGTCATAAAAGAGCCAAGGTTGCCTACCCCTGGTCTAGACTCACAGCTGACAGCTCAGCCTGTTCAGAACCGCAGAGCCCCGCCCGCCCACCGGCTGCTCTGGGGTCGCTGCCTGCTGCGCCTCGCCGATCATTTTTATTTATGTCTCGATAGTTGTGAACCGCCCGGCTCCCTTAAACCGCGAAGCACAGAGGGCTGCCCACCTGCCTCTGTCCCGTCTCCCCCACCCCCCCCCCGCCGGCTCCGGAGGGCTGCCCTTTCGCAAACGAGCCCCCGGAAGCCCCGGGGTGGGGGAGGAAGGCCTCTCCCAGCCACTAATCTGGGTCTTAAACCTGGGGTTGGGGGTGCCGGCTGGAAATGGGTATTTTCAGCCCAGGCTGGGCGTTGAGAGACTTTCCTGTTTGTTCTGGAAATGCCGGCAGGAAGTTTGAGCGTTTTATCTGTGCTCAGCCGAGCGGAAACCGAATTTGGTTTCTCCTTCTGCGGTGCTCAGCGACGCCCGGGAAAGGGGCCGCCTGCCAGCTGCCGACGCTGCCCGGGCGGAGGCCGCCACCTGGCCGGGGAGGGGGGGGGGAGACCGGCCCACGGAGCTTTCTTGAGGGTTTGGGTACCCTGGGCCTGGGGAGGGCCCCCTCCTCCTCCTCCTTTGCTAAGGGGCTGGGGACGAGGCCAGCGACCCGGGCGGGGACCGCTGAGGAAGACCCCGGAGCCCGGGAACCAAAAGCGCCGGCCGTCGAGGCCTCCGTGGATCCCGAACTCCTGACCAGGAAGGGAGCTGGGAAGGCTCAGCGGTTCGTCTGTCCGTCCGCCTCTCGGGCGTCGGTCTGCGACCGGGATGGCGTCTCGCAGCGCGGCCAGGCGCCGTGGGGAGCTGGACGGCGTCCCCACCCGCGGCCCTTGGCGAGCCTGCCGCCGGCCAAGGGCTCCGGCTCGCCGGGACCAGGTGAGGGGGGTTCCCAGCGGGAAAGCCCCATCCCTCGCTGCCGCGTTCCCCGACCTGGCAGGACGGTTTGGGCCGCCGGGTGCCAGTCAGAGGCTGCTGCCCCAGGAAGGGGCCAACGGCGCAGCCAGGGATGGGGGCGCCCGCCTGCTGGGAAAGTGCCGGGGCGCGGAAGGGGAAAGGCGGGCAATCAGCGGCGAGTGGCGCGGAGCTGCGCCTGAAGAGGCCCTGATTGGGAAAGAGGCGAGGCAGATCCGGGGCTAAACGCTGAATCCACCTGATTAGAAGGCGGAAGAGCCTCGGGGGAGGGGAGAAGATCCCCGCCCTTCGTGGAGCAGGAGGCCTGGCTCAGGCGTGGGGGAGGAACTTTGGCCGGGGCCGGCAGGGGCTTCTGGGGAGGCCGAGCTGCCACTCCTCCGCCCCCCCCCCGTGCTAATCAGGATTAGACTGCAGAGAATCCAGTAAGCCCCCCCCCCCCAGTCTCACCCCTGCGCCTTCCCGGACTGGCATCCTCTTCAGGGCTGTCCCATCCGCTGAGGGGGGGGGCGCAGTCTTGCTGACTCCACTGGCGCCTCTACAATTGCGGGTGGGTGGGCAGAGGAATCTCCGTCTGTGCCGGAGTCGGGGAGGCCCGGCAGTTTGGTGGGGTCTCCCCAACAGGTGTGCTGGCTGAAGAACAGCTGGATGCCCCGTTCTGGCAGCGGCTCCTGCCGGGGTGGGCCCTGGCTATCGAAGGCAGATGGCGGCGCTGATGCTGGGCTGTTCCTCGCCATCTGTTTGATTTAATTGACTTCCTGCAGAAGTTTCTCCAGTCTCTCTCTCCCTTTAAATTAAACCAGTTGCAAGGATAAAATTGTTAATTAAAAGGCCTTTTGATTAGCTAGACAAATATTTACCAGTTATGAATGACCCCAACCATTCTTCCCTCTTTCTGCAAACTCAACACTCAGCAGATCCCGGCAATTATGTGGGCACTGATGCTTCCCCGCCCGCGATCTTCCTCCCCTCCCCCGTGACTCTCTCTGGGAGGCGGGCAGGAGGGCTTGTGCGGCTGCAGGAGGGCCGGGCGCGGAGTCCAACCCCCACCTGTGCCAAGTCAGCGCTCGCTGCCCAGGCAAAGCCTCTCCGGGTGCCGGAGTCAGCAGATCTGCGTCTCCCCCCCTTTCCAGGAAGGCGGAGGGCTGAGCCGGAATGGCCCCCGGCCTTGGCCTGGCCTGGCCGGTCAGGGGAGGGGCTGGTTTAGGCAGACACCAACCCCCAGGCGTGGAATCGCTGGACTCACTGCCTCCCGGCCAGGGCCTCAGCTCAGCCCTCGGAAGAAGAAGAGGACGGAAAAACAACGGCGTGGGGAGGGTCCTCGGGGGTCCTCTGGTGTCGAGCCCTCTGCTCAGGCAGGAGACCCCGGACCGTCTCAGACGAAGGGCTGTCCTCGAGATCAGCTGCTCAGCTCAGGGCGGGCCTGACTGACGTCCAGGGCCGGCTGGGGCTCAGGGGCACTTTTAGCCTCCGCTGAGCCTGCCGCTCGCCCCCCCCCCGCCCCCGAATCCCTGCAAACGCCGCCAGGAGCCGAGCCGCCGTCCGGCAATCGTGGCCCCGTCCGAGTCGCGGGCCGGCAGCCGCCACACACACACACACACCCCCGAGGCCCTTCCGCGCTCGGCGATCCGTTGCCGTGGAAACGAAGCAGCCCCCCCCCCCGGCCGGCCGGCTGCCCGGGGAGTCCGGCTCTCTCCGGCCGCTTGGCGCCTCGCCGGCAGCGCCTTCCTGCCCCGGGGACCCTTCCAAGGAGGGGAGCCTGCCGGGTAAGGGGACTGTGGGTTCAGGTTGCCACCCCCCAAAAAAGAAGGCGCCTCTGCCGGCAGCAAGCAGGCTTCAGTTCTGCTTTGCAAGGGTGAGGGGAGAGGACAACCTGCCGAGATTGCAGGTGGGCGAGTCCGAAGAGCCTTTACTTTCAACCCCGACCTCCCCCCCCCCCCCCGGCTCCAGGCAGGGCTCCTTCTCTGGACAGGCATCTCTCGCTCCCTCCCCAAGCGTACAAAGGTCCCTGAAGACCCCCTTGACCTCGTTCCAGGGGAGGGGACCCGGGTGGCACGTGCCAGCTGCAAGGAGGGGGGCCCATAAGGGTGGCTTCAGCCATGGGGTACATTCCAGGGGGTGAGAAAGCAGCCCAACCGCAAAATTTCTTCTTGGGCCCCAGCAGAGTCCATCCCATGGCCAGCTGTAGGACACTGTCTGGCCAAGGGCTCCTCCCCCCCCCCCTCAAGGGGAAGGAAGGCTCCCTCCAGCCGAGGGGCGCCCCTTGCAGCCTCTGGGTAGGGCCAAGGGCTGGGCAATTTGCCCAGCAGAATTCAATTGCGCCCACTTTCCTAGCCAGTTCTGGGGCCACTAGATTGGCCAGCAGGCAGTGGGAGTGGGCAAGACTTGTGATGTGATCCTAAAGAACAGCACAACTGGAGCCTGTTGCCACCCCCCAAGAGAGACAAATGCAGCACAACCGGTCCAGCCGCACAATCTGGCCCCTTTCTGCTCTTTGGGCTGCCTCCGGACCCTTTTGTTTCACAGAGTGTGTGTGTGGGTGGGTGGGTGGATGGATGTATGCAGGCTTTGTGGCTTCAGTGTCAGGTAGCTCCTTTCTCCTCCCCCACCCCAGCTCCTTTTTCCTTGCTTTAAAATAGCCCAGTGCGAAGCCCTCCACAGCCTGGCCGGTGCTGCTGTCCATTTGTCCTAATAAACAGATTGTCTGTCTTTCACGTCTCCCGTGCAGTTCCTGCTGCCAAGAACATCCTTGGCCATTTCAGCTTTCCCTGACTGTGGAATTGCCAACCCCGTGCCAGGGCTGCCCCTGTTTCTGTGCCCCTCCCCCTTCACTGGCACCTTTGCGAGTCTCTGCCTCATTTTAAAAATATTAAAAAACAAGAATCTTCCTTTCTTTTTAATAACACACCCTCACAAAGCAAAGCAGGGAGCCTTCCTACCGCAACACGCAGCTCCAGCCTGCTCCAAGGCCCCTTTTATTTGCAAGGATGCTGCGCGCTGGAACCGCACCCACCTGTCCCCCACAAAGGCAGAGGTAGCCGGGCAACGGAGCGGTGTGATCTGTCAGTCGTGCCTGATGCCGTCCTCCTCCTGATTCACGCCGCCTTCTCCGAGGGCTGGGGCATCGTAAAAGCAGCATGTAATTATGCACGAGGTGCCCAGCAGGGCCGTTTTGTAGCTGAGCTGCCGAAATGGTTCAATTTCTTCCGATTGCACCCGTGCCCCAGTAAATGCCAATTGATACCTCTGTTGACTTCCCCCAAATGTTTATGATCTCCATCTGCAATTCCGGGCATTTTGCAATCCTTTCCCCTTCCTTCTCCTCAACGTTATGGTGTCTGAATGGCTACATCGATAAAAACAAACAGGGTTCTTTTCAATCACAGCCGCGTCTGTCTGAATTTTAAAATCCCATAAAATTTTTGCTCTGTCATTTGCAGTGACCTTATCTGGGATTTCATGCTTCCAATAATTCTTGTTGACTGTGAATCCATACTTTTTCCGTAAGTGCCAGTCTAATCGCTTCTCAGCTCAATCATGCCTTCTCCTGCAGCCGGCCTGCGATTTTGCTGCGCCGAGTTTAGCGTTTTGTGGCTGTTGTTGCTATTTTGCGTGAGGGGAGCCTTTGAGCCAGCCTCGACTCCTGGCGCCGGTCTGGACTAATCCCTGCCATCTTCTTGGCAAGATTTCCAAGCGGTTTTGCCTTTGCTCTAGTAACTGAGACCATCTATCTGCCTTGGCCTCTTCTTTTCCCCTCCATGTTTCCCAGCATCATGGGCTTCTCAAGGGTGGACTTCTGGTGACTGCCTGGACACGTCCCTGCAGTTTTCTTGGCAAGGCTTTTCAGAAGTGGTTGCCATTGCCTCCTTCCTAGGGCTGAGACAGAGTGTCAGGCCCAAAGGTCATCCGGCTGGCTCTGTGCCCAAGGTGGGACTAGAACAGGGGTAGGCAACCTTGGCTCTTTTATGACTCGCGGACTTCAACTCCCAGAATTCCTGAGCCAGCATGGGGGAACTATGGCGCCCTCATGACTGGTGGACTTCAACTCCCAGAATTCCTGAGCCAGAATGGGGGAACTATGGCCCCCTCATGATGACTGGTGGACTTCAACTCCCAGAATTCCTGAGCCAGCATGGGGGAACTACGGCCCCCTCATGACTCGTGGACTTCAACTCCCAGAATTCCTGAGCCAGCCTGGCTCAGCTTGGAAACCTCTCCCTTTCCCCTCAGTGTGGCTGGCTCAGGAATTCTGGGAGTTGAAGTCCACGAGTCATAAAAGAGCCACGGTTGGCTACCCCTGGACTAGAACTCACGGTCTCCAGTTTTTGGTCCATCTGCCTTAACCATGACACCAGACTGGCTGCCCTGTTGTTACAGCAATGGCTACTACTTATTCTTATTCTGAGAGGCCACCACCAAATCCCTTCCCGGTTGTGTTTGTATTGCCCAGAGGGAAACCCATTTTGTGGCTGTTCTTAGAATTCCCAGCTGTCCCAAAAGCTTGAGATTCTGACCGTAGAATCCAAGAACTGTAGAGTTGGAAGGAGCAGCCGTTCCCTTTGCCGGGTGCAGAAAGCCAACTGCAGCGTCCTTGAGAGAGGGTGTCCAGCCAAAGCCTCCGGAGATGGAGAACCCACCAGCGATAGAGTGAGGGTTTTCTTCTTGTGTTCAGATCTTACTGGCAGGAGCCTTCCAGCGAACAGCTAGGCAATTCCGGCGTTGGCCCATTATCTCTGGTCTCCTTTCGGTCAAGGCTGGAGAGTGCTGGAGCTGATGGGCTTGTTCTTCAGTCCTATCCATCCTCCTCAGAAGAAGATGAGAGAACTGGCAAAAACTGGCACAGAATCCGAAAACCAAAGAGTTGGAAAGAACCACGAGGACATCCGATCCAGAAAAACCACTGAAGTGGCTTCATGAAGCCTAAGAAGAGACGGAGCTCCCATCCCCTCTCTGGAGGGACCAGTGCGCTGTTGAGGGGGGGTCTTCTCAGGAATTTTTCCTTCTATTTAAATGAACTCCAGGCAACTTTTATTTCTGGCCCTGGTTTCTATGGCCAACAAGAACAGTTTTAGAATAGAGAAAGTGTCTCTGGAGATTCTCAGTCGTCCAGGTAACGATCGTCCCAAAGGTGCTTTTTCAGGAAGCAACTGGGCTTTCTTGTTTTTAGAATAGAATAGAGCTGGAAGGGACCTTGGAGGTCTTCTAGTCCAGCCCCCTGCTCAGGCAGGAAAACCTATATCATCTCGGACAAGTGACTGTGTAGCCTCTTCTTAAAAATCTCCAGTGACGGAGCGCCCACCATTTCTGTAGGCAACTTCTGTTCCACTGGTTGATTGTCCTCACTGTCAGGAAGTTTCTCCTTAATTCCAGGTTGCTTCTGTCCTTGATGAGTTTCCATCCATTGTTTCTTCCCTCTGGTGCTTTGGAGAGTAACATGACCCCCTCTTCTTCTTTGGGGCAGCCCCTCAAATACTGGAATGCTGCTATCATGTCCCCCCTATTTATTCTTTTCTTTAGACTAGCCAAACCCAAGTCCTGGAGTCGTTCTTCATATGTTTTAGTCTCCAGGCCTTGGATTATTTTAGTTGCTCTTCTCTGAATTTTTTTTTTCTTGACTGTTCTTGACTGTCTTCCCAGTGGCTTCCCTTTCTAAACCTGGACACAACTATGGAGTCATAGACTGAACATCCAATGCTCCTTATTGGACATTAAGTCACTCTCTCCGCTTTGTCTCTCTCCTTCTCCAACCGGTCAACAGGCTTCTGGAAAGGGGAAGCCCAGAACTGCGCACACCACCCCAGGTGTGGCCTGTCCTTGCCGAGTGGAGGGAATCAGGACTTTGTGTGTCTTTGATACAAAGCCAAGAATTGCAGCAACATTGGCCTTACACAACAGACTTGAGTTTGGTTTGCTCTCAGGATCCCCACATCTTTCCTGCCCTGAACCCCGCATTTTGTGTGCTTTAATATTTTCTCCCTAGATATAATAGCAGCCCTTCCTCCCTACTAGAGGACACCCTGTTCCTCTCAGCCAGGTCTTCCAGCCTGTCCAGATCAGGCTGCAGTCTGCTCCCATTTTCCCAGCTGTTGGTCCCACCTCCCAGTTTTGCATTACTGGCAAACTTGATAAGCGGCCCATCAGTCCCATTATCCAGGGTAGTAATTAAAATATTGCACATTAGGCTCAAAATAGATCCCTGCCACTGGTCACTGCTTTCCGGTTATGTGTAGAGGTCCTCCTCAACTTCTGACTGGTTGCTGCAGAAAAGGTCATAACATTGGGTCAGCCAAGTGTCCCACTGATTTACAGCCGTCATGACGCAGACCAGGTGGGCAGGCCCCACTGAAGTGTTGAGTCTACCTGCAGGCTGTCCGAGTCTCTAAAGCCACAAACCTTGTAGGCCACTGAGAGGATCTCCAGGGAAGGGCTCAGATTCTGGCTCAGCAGCAGCCCAGCCTGGGGGGGGGGTTGGTTGAATGAAGGGCTGTGATCTGGGAGGAGGGGGCTGAGAGCTCCAGAGGGCATTCCAGGTGTGGTCTGGGAAGGGGCAGGCCCTTGACAAGCATGGAGGAAGGAAGCCGCCTGGGGGCTGTTCCCCTGTGGCCTATCAGGGAAGCCTGGGGAGGGCCGGCAGTGGGGGTGGCCGTGCTAGGGCCTCCTGCCATGCCCACTTCCCACAATCGCTCCTCTCTGAGGAGCAGGCGAGGCATGAGGCAGGGAAGAGAAGGGGTGTCCCTTCTGTGTCCAGAGCCTGAAGGAGGCCAAGTAAGAGCTTGGAGAAGCGGGGTGGGGGTGGGGGGCGGAGAGGGGCAACAGAAAACCTGGAGCCCTCATCCCCAGCGGGGGCAGCAGGGGCAGTGGGAGACAGGTGTGGGTCTTTGGAGGGTGTGTGTGTGCACATCGCATCGCTGCTGAAGTCCTGAGTGCCAGCGCAGCAGCGAAGGAACGCTGGGCCGGAGCGGAGCGCAGAGGCCCCAGGAGTTCCCTCATTTCTATGACAACCAGCCTTTCTGCAAGGAGAGGAACACAAAGCAGGTGCTCCAGGGGAGCCGCACAACACACAAGCAGGCTGGCGCATGTCAGGCTGCCTCCCCTTTGCACGTGCTCAGCCTGGCCTGGCTCGCCTGCCAGAAGGGAAGCAGGAAGGACGGCCGGGAGAGGAAAGGGGGGGCCAGGTTGCAGACTAGACCACCCCCCATCCCGGGCAGGCCTCTCCACTCCGAGGCCCAACTCACCCCCTGCCTGCTGGCCTTCCCTGGGAGGAGGAGGAGGAGGAGGAGGAGGAGGAGGAGGAGGGGGGCTTGGCTGGGGGGGTGTAAGGGACCCCAGTGGATGCAGCTGGGTCATCCCTCCCTCCTGCTTAACATGCCTGCAGGGCAGACCGGCCCTGAGAGTGGGCGTGGCCAGGGGTGGGAGCTCCGGCCCTCCCGCTGTCCCCAGCTGCCCCCTGGCCAGTGGGCAAAGCCAGCAAACACCCATCCTCACAGCTTCTTGGCCAAAGGTGGAGCACGAGGGGGAATGCAGCCATGGAGGAGAGAGAGTGGATTCTGCTTAGAGTGGATTCTGCTTAGAGTGGATTCTGCTTGGAATCCCTTCCCAGGACACAGCCCCCCCTCCCCCCAGCAAGTCCGGCCCTGGAGTCCCCTCTCGCTCTGCCCCCTCTGCAGGTGGAGCTGGAGAGAAGGATGGGGCAGGGGGCCCAGAGACACCGAACTCTCTTCCAAGGATGGGCCAGTTCAGCTGAAGGTGGTCCTGGTGAAACTCTGCCGGAAAAGGAGACGGAGAATTACCATCTTGGCGGGTGGGTGGGCGGGCAGGTGGGCAGGCAGCCCTGACCTCTAGAGCTGGGCTCTCTTTTTACCTTGACATCTTTCCAGCTGGATGGAAGAAATTCAGGGACAACTCTCTGATGAAAAAGATGCTAATTCAATGTCCATAAAAAGTGATTCGGAGCGGGTGGGCAATTCCACCCTCCTCATCTCACCCTGCAGCTTCTCTTGATGGGCACTGATTTGTTTACACCGTTTTTACCTATAGAAATTTGCGCACCTCCAATCCAACCAGCTACAGGGAAATTGCAAAATATTAAAACACCATTAGGCACCAAATACCCTTATTTACCACCGTACTTCCCGAGGAAGCTTCTCTGCAAAAGAAGGCCATTCCCTCCGTTGTTCCAATGAACGGGGGGAGGGGCTAGTGTGATCTTGGGGGGGGGCAAGCATTCCTTAGTAGAGGCTCCCCCTCTCTGCCCCCCCCGGGTGGGCACTCCAGCTTGCTTCCTGCCAACCTGCAAAAGGGAGCAGCCAGACCCACCGGGAACCAGGACCGGAGCCACGAAGGGCCGGCCAGAGTCCCTCCAGCCCCCTGACCCTGGGCCAAGCGAGGCCCTCCCCCCACCCTCCTTCAGGGGCGCCTTCCCTGCTGCCCCAGGAGCCCTCTGGCCTTCCCTTGGGGCCAATCGGATTAATTAGGAGGCCAGGGACTCCCCCCCCCGTGCCGAGGCACCAGGTCCCACTCGGGAGAGGAAGGGTCCAGAGGAAGGAAAAGTGAATTCTGCACGTGCACAGAGGCCACAGTCATCAGCCTGCTCCATGCTCGGTGCAAGTGGTAGGGACTGGGGGGGGGGCTGTCTGTCTGCACCGAGTTGTCCCAGAGAGAAGAGGAGGCAGGAAGAGGGCGAGGCTCTGGGGCTCTATTCGTGCTGAGCAGATCCGCCAGGGGAGCAGGCCCAGGCCCCTCGTCTGCTCTAAGAACTTCGGTCATCCACAGCTCAGACACCAGGCCAATCTGGACCCCCAGAAGCCCCCCCTCAGCTGCATCGGTCAAGGCCTATTGGCCCATGCTGTAAAGGGGGTCTGCGCAGCAGCCGAGGGAAGAGGACGAGACCACGTAGCCCATGGAAAATGGGGAGGTGAAGGGGGGCAGAGGGGGGAAGGGCTGCTCACTTCCTGGGGGGCTCAGACCTTGTTCCACACAGGGGTCTGCTCTTCTCGGTGCCAGCCCCCTCCCGTGGAGGCTGCAAGCCACCCTGTCCAAGACGGGGGTTCCCTCCCCGCTTCCCTCCCGTGGCCCCCCGGCTGAAAAAGATCCATTAGACACCTTCCACTCTAGAGGGATATATATTATCTAAATTTGATAAGACAACTTAATTTCTCTCTGTGTCTGTTACCGGCGATAAAACTGGGGGACTTTTATGACCCGGAGCCCTCTGCAAGATTGTCAGGGACTTATTATACAAGGTATAACTGGATTTCTGCTCTCCTCCGCAGATGGCTCGCAGCCATGAGCTGGAACGCAATTCTGCAGCACATTTGGTGGAATAAATGCAAAGCGCTTGTTACCGCAACTGAGATAAGGGAGAAGGGAACATGCTCTGGCAGGCTAATTCGGAATCAGATCGCTGCCCGTTGCTGTGAAGGACGGCAGAAGGAAGCCGCCCTGCCTTTTGGAGTGGGGGGGAGGAGGATTTACGAGGGTCCCGGGGTCTCCTGCGGCCCAAGAGGGGTGGGCCCAGGGGGCTCCCCTCACTCCTCCTGGCTTGGATGAAGAGGCAGGTTTTGCCTCCTCTTCTGCCAGAGTCTCCAGCACAGGTGAGGACCACACCCAGGTGAAGCAGCTGCTGGCAAACTGGCCTCAAACTGGGCCAGTTGGGCGCTCCCAGTGGAGAAAGGGTGCCTACCCCGGGGGAGGGGCACCGCTGCTTTTTAACCCCTGGCATGGGAGACGGGAGATGCAGAGAGAGAGAGAGAGAGAGAGAGAGACACGATGCATGAATGCAGCATGCTGGATCTTTGGGGGTTCCTGCAGGCTGGAGGGGAGCAAATATCCCCCCCTTTTCAAAACGAGGAAGGAAGAAGACTGGGAGGCCACAGCCACCTCGGTGCCTAGGAAGGGGCGAGGAAGGGGTGTGTTCCGCCTGCAGAGAAGAGGGCTGAGCTGAGCTGAGGCCAGCAGTCTCCCCATAAGTGGAGGGGTGTCAGGCAAGGAGGGAGAGGCCAGATCGGATCTGTGTCGCCCGGCCGGTCAGCACCAGAAGCGGCTGAAGGAGGCTCAGCTTGGCTTCCCGGAGGAACTCCCGGCTCCAAGAGCCTCCAGCAGCCGCAGCATCCCTTGCCCCACGAGGGGTCCCTTCCTTTCCGCTCAAGGCGGATGCTGCCCTGGGCAAGGGCTGGAAGGGGGGGCTGGAGCCCCCCCATCTCGACCCTTCTGAATGCCCAAAGGCCCCTTAAAGGGCGAGACGGAGCCCAGTGGAGCCATGCAGCTCTTCCTTGTGGGTCTCCCCCCTTCCCCCCATCGCCCCACCCCCCCCAGCTCCCTTGGCAGGGTCTGAGGGCAGCCCTGCCCCCCCCCCGGCCTCTCCCTGAAGCCCAGGCAGGCCCAGGCAGGGCTGAGGGGGGGGAGCCCCTGGCGGGTCCTCCGACGTTCTATGGCTCTGTGGCTTTGTGGGTGCCCCATGGGTCCAGGGGAGGGCCCTGGGGCGCTCTGTCCTGGGCCCCCATCCTCTCTCCCTCAAGCCTGGGTGTGGCCCCCAGGCTTCTTTACAGCGGGCCCCAAAACCTGCCAGACGGGTCTCCGGTGGCATTGTGGTGGACCAAAGGATGTGCTTGTTTTGCCGGTCCTGAGTGCAAATCACTTGCTCCCGTTGCTCCAGATGGTCCTCCTGGTCATTTGATCAGCAAATAAAAACGATGACGTCATAATGAGGAAAAGGAGTCAGAGCAGACCCTTCCCACAGTCCCCTAAAGGCTGACGGGGGGGGGGGGAGGGAGCTGCAGCTGGGATCCTCCGTTGGGGAGTGAAGTGGCTGGCAACCCTTTCCAGATGGCCTTTTGAGGGGCCCGTCTGGCGCTTTCTAGAATCTCCTGGAACGTGTGCAGATTGGCAGCCCCTGAGGAGAAGCTGCCATCTGCCTCCCTGATTGGTTCCTCCTCGGGGAGGCCGGCCTTTGCCTGCCACAGCCCCCCCCCCGGGGAAGGCCCACCAAGTGGCTGCTGTGGAAAGCAGCTGGGAGAGCCCCCCCCAGGGCACGTGGGGGTGTGGAGAACCTCCGGACAAAGGGGGAGCTGAGCCTTCCCCCAGCTCTGGTGGGGGAGTGGTGGCTGCTGTTTTCCCCCCCCCATCCTGGCAAACTCCCCCCATGGAGTCCCCTGCAGTGCTTCTGGGGTGTCTGTCAGAGGCCGGTTCTCTCTCTCCAGAGAGAAGCGTTTGGGATGACAGGGGAGAAGGGCCCGAGAGCCCATTGGCCCCTCCCCTTTAAAAAGCCAGGGGGGGCTCTGCAACCAGAAGGCCATCTAGTCCAGCCCTGCCCTTCCATGGACCCTAAGGAGTTTGGCCAGGCCTTGGTTCAGGACGTCCCCTAGTCTGCTGATGGGGCGACCCAAAGCCCCCCTCCGACCCACTCAGCCAGGAACATCACTGGGGGGGGAACTGTTTCAGGGGAGCTTGGGGGAGCTTCCCCTGTCCCCTGCGGCCAGGGCCCTCCCCCCCCGCAGAGCAGCTGTTGGGTACCCCCTGCCGCCCCCTCCCCACCCCCACCCCGGCTGTGCCCAGAGGCAGGGATGCCCAGGGCCCGCCTGGCGGCCTCGCTTCTGCCTTCGAGCCGCCCTTGCTTAAAATTCCAAAGGAAGCGGATGGCCGAGGAAGTTTCTTATCGGGTGTCAGGGAGGAAATTATGAGCGCCGCGTTATCCAAGGTTAAAAGCGGGGGGGGGGGGAGGCTGCGCGGGGAGCGGCTCAGATAAGATGGAGCGTTTGCTATTCAAATGAACGGGCCTCTTCTGGGTAATAAACGATCGGTGTCAATATGACAAATTAATCCTGCATTGAGACCCATTTAGAGGCTCCGGGAGCGGCGGGGGGGGGACCGGGGCCCAG